>NC_047658.1:92611802-92879302 GCF_011762505.2 Arvicanthis niloticus | reverse complement strand
GCACACAAATGTCAAATACAGCCTGTGCTTTCTCATACCCACAGGTACCTGGAAGCAACCTCTGTAGAGACCATGTGTGACAGGAAGATGTACAACCATTTCAATGGCCTCTGATCAGAACCTATGTTCATAACTATTCCTTTGGTTGGGGGAGATGACTGCCACCTATCAGATGAATAACAAATGAGTTTTATGCCAGCTGGCCATTGCCATCTTGCCCTCTTACTTACCTGTCCAGTCCATGGACATAGGCCAGGACCAGGGAAAGTGGTGACATGGAAGAGAGCCTTCTTGTGGCCAGGGTCCAGCTGGGCCTGGTGTTTCTCTCTCAACTCTGCCCACCAGTAAGAAAGGAAGGCCCGCTGAACACTACTCTATAGAGACAGACTGAGCCTCGGGAGAACAAGGATGTGCTCAAAGGGCCTCATGTAGGCACCTCTTTCTCAGGTGGCATACAACATAGCACACTGGCTCAGTCCTGTAATTGCTAGGGTACCAGAGGCATGTGGGCTGCACTCTGAGCCTAGGCTTCTCACACGTAAGAGAGAATGGGACTGCTGAGTTCGGTGAGTGGAGATGGACTCTCTGTGCGGAAGCTGCTGTCAACAACTATACCCATCTGTCAGCTCTATTACTCCTGGCAGAGAGTGGCCATGTGGCCGATGGCTGGCTCTTGCCTGCCCACTAAATTTTGCCCAGTCTTCTGTGATGCTAAACTAATTTTCTTTTAGGAAATTATCCATTTCTAACTATGTTAAAGTGTGATTCCTCACCCTACTCTTGTGACGCAGCTGGTAGGTCTCAGTCTGGGTACTAGTCTTGGCCGATCTCTTGGTCCTTTTGCTAGAACTGTTGACAGTGAAGGGAGGCACTGTCAGAAAGGAGGAGGGGAAGGGGAGGGAACACCGCTTACTCAGGGCTACAAGCTGGGTACTGTTCCAAGTCCCCCGTGAGGGTGGTGCAGCTTCCATCACCATCGTACATCTGAAATAACTAAGGCTCCATGGTGTTTACTAGCCAGGTTCTCTGACTCCAGTCCCTGGTCCACATGAATTGGCTTTCATGCAGAGAGCCTGGGGTAGCTGACAGCTACCTTACTACATCAGAGAATTGTCTGCATGAAGAGTGATGGCCATAGGAAAAGGAGAAGTCCAGAGTCTGAACACTTGGATCTAGCTATACCTGATTGTGCCGGCTAGTTTTGTATCAACTTGACACAAGCTAGAGTCCTTTTGGGAAGAAGGAATCTCAACTGAGAAAATGTCCCAACTAGACTGGCCTGTGCTGCAGGATTTTTGTGTTTGTTTTATTCTTTTTTGTTTGTTTTAGTTATTTGCTATTTGTTTTTGTTGTTGTTGTGGTGGTGGTGGTGGTGGCTGATGCACACGGGCCTCGCCAACAATAGGTGGTACCACCCCTGGGCTAGTGGTTCTGGGCACCATAAAAAAGTGGGCTGGGCAAGCCATGGGAAACAAGGCAGTAAGCAACACTCCTCCATGACCTCTGCATCAGCTTCTGCTGCCTCCAGGTTCCTGCCTTGACTGCCTTCGATGATGCACTGTGATATGGAAGAGTAAGGGAAATAAACCCTCTCCACCCTAAGTTGCTTTCGGTCATAGTGTTTTCTCACAGCAACAGAAACCCTAATGCAGACAATGATGTTGCCTACCTCTGAAGTTTTCAGCAATATGATGCTGCAATTTCCCCTTTTAAGATGAAGCTAGTATAAAGACTTCTATTGCTTATTCAGGGTCCCAGTCCACAGATTGTGGCTCCTAGTAAAGTTGAAGCCACTGGCTTTTTCCAGACCTAGATGACCAGAGAGCTAACAGCACAGAGGAAAGGAGGCAAGTGTCTTCATGTCAGGGGTGGCAGCAGGAGTGGGTTCATGTGGCTGTTGCCCACCCTTCAGTGGGGTTGCTTTCACCCTGAAGACATCTTTCCTAGACATTTGCAGGCACCACCTTTCCTTAGATGATACCATTCCGTTTTCTAATATTCTACATTCCATACACGGCTTTTTTTTCCATGTGGAGGGAGGAGGCAAGCGTTAAAGGCAATTTCATGCCTCAGATTGGAGGATAGAGGAGACTTTGATGATGTTCTGTACAAGGGCACATTGCTTATCCAAAACAGCCTCTTTCTGCTCAGAAATTGCAGCTCTCTGAGGGGCTTTTTCCTAGAGTTTAATCTTGTGCTGGAAGCTAGGCTGATACCAGAAAGGTTTTAGACATGTCAATCTTCTTCCCAGCATTTTATCAGAAATTGATTCTCTTTACTTTTTGGCATATGAGTCTTGGCCTTTCCCTTGTTAAACTGGGGTTTCAGAGGCTGTGTCTGAAGACATATCTCCTATAGCTCCCAGGGGTCTCAGGGCAGCTGGGGATTCAAAAGTAAGGCAAGTCCTACAGGAAGGATTATAGCTGCTCTCTGATGGCATTACATGGTAACAAACACTGGGCTTGTCTATGTTCAGCTCTTTCTTGAACACACTTCTACTCTGTCTTTTGGCTTTGAAACAATTTTTTGCATCTATCTATCTATCTATCTATCTATCTATCTATCTATCTATAATGTGTTTGTGTGTGTGTGCGCGCGCGCACGAATGTGTAGGTCACAGGATAACTTGTAGCAATCCGCCCTATCTTTCTACCATGTGGGTCCCAGAGATAGAAATCAGATCATCAAGACTGGCCACAAGTGCCTTTATCCATCCAGCCTGGCATCTTGACTTTAAAGGCAACCCTATGGCACCAGTTCTGTATTACCCCCATTCTTGAGAGGACGATGTGGAGTCACAGACACCGAGCCACCTGAATGAGAGTGAGCCTAGGAACCTGAGTTGCTCACTGCAGTGGTCACAGGCTTTCTACCTTGCTGCATGACTTGCTTATCCAGTTTTAAAGTCCCAAGGTACCACTGCTAGTAGCCAGCCAGCCAATTTCTCAAAACCTACAGAGACTAAGACCATGGCATAGAAAGACAGAAAATGCTAATTTCACACAGGGAAAGCATTTGGCAGTTGAATCCAAAATGGATTTCATTCTTCTCTGCCCAGAAATATGAACTAAAAGGTTTCATTCCCATAAAAGTGCACATTTGGAGAGCTGACTCTCCACAGCAGGCTCCAGTGCCTCAACATGCATTCTCCTGTCACTTGCTCCTGTCCTTCTTAAGTGCTTTCTTCCTCTTCCTCCTCTTTCTCCTTCTCCTCTTCTTTTCTTTCTCCCCATCCGTTCTTATGTTATTGATCACACCTAGAGTTTTGTACATGCTAAGCGAGCACTCTAGCTACCACTGAGCCTAAACATGTTTTTATTTTCTTCAAAAGACAAGATCATATATATATACATATATACATATACACATATACACACATACACACATACACACATACACACATATATGTGTGTGTGTGTCATATATATGTTAGAGAAGGAAGAAGGCTATGTATGCTGCTGGATAGTTAGTGTCACTGGAAACCTACAAGAATCACCACCCTCACTGAGCTAAAGGCTAAATGGCTCTCAAATTTGAGCGTCTAGACACACCTGCAAGGCAACTCAAACAAACTGCCCTGCTGCCATCAAGAGTGAGACGAGAAGCCTGGGGAAGCCTGGAGTGGCCCATATGATGCAAGCACTGTTGCCAAAACCTGCCACCCTTGATTCCGGCCAGCACTCTAGAGATGGTCAGCAGCCAGCAAGTCTGTCCTTCAAGCACTATTAGCAGATGACTAGGAACACTGCTTTCAATAAAGCATATACCTTTTGATCCACTCATTCTAGTTGAAGGAGTTCACCTTGGGCTGCTTTTGTACGTGTGTAGGAAGTTCCTGCTTTAGATTATTCCTTAAAATATTTTTATTGTAGTAAGAGACCATTAATAGCCTAGACAGTCACTACTGGGAACTAGTAGTACACTCACGGCATTTCTTAGTACCCAAATCCAAGCTGAGCTAACACAGACTGTTCAGACTGCAGTTACCCAACTTGGTATGCTATTCATGCTTCCCTATGCATATGTGTATGTGCTGCATCACAGGATATTTCTACAGGACCTACTGGGACACCATTACTTTCCAGATCTAAGAAAATGAAACACATTTATCTCCAAAGTTTCAAATAAAGGATGATGTTCTAGTACATCTGTGGTGAAATAGAAAGATACCATAAAAAGAACAAAGGAAGTCCATGTGTCCTGCAACAGGAGTCTTCCAAGATGGGTTAGGTGTGAGAAGAAGGGAAGAGGGAGAGAGAAGGGATGGGGAAGGAAAGAGAGACCTGCTGGAGTTGGGACTTAGTGCAGCTGCTGAAGGCTGTGGGAATGATGACTGACAGCACCACAATTTAATAAAAGAAAGACATTCCTCATTGATGACTGTTACCTGGAAGTATAACCTGAAATGAACCTTTTCTTCCCCTAAAAACAGCACAACGGGAGGAAAAACCCAACTATATCACACACTAGTGTGCTAAACAAGGCTGGGTGTGTAGTCTTCCAAAAAAGTCCTCTTTCCAAAATCAGGCATTTAGACAAAAGCTCCCATTTCCTCAAGGACTGGAAGAAAGAGCTCACTTATTTCTGACAAGAGGAATACTTGGATTTCCATTACCATATGACTGGTGCCTATTAACCTGAGAGGTCAGTCAATACAAGCATCTAGGTTCCCTCAGTCCCTGCACACAAACCCTACCCCAGTTCACAAGACCCCTTTCTCCCATTCCCTTTAATCCTGGAAATCTTTCCCCTGTTGCCTCTCTTTGCTTTTCTAGGAAACAACCTTGGAAGTTTGGGATAAACTTTTTCCCTTTTCACCCACAAAACGGCTATTTGAGTTTCTTTACTGTACCCATTTTCACTAGGAAAATAGTTTAATTAGTATAGAGCTTGCCTTGCAAGCCCAAGGACCTGAGTTCAATCCCTAGAACCTGATTTAATAAAAAATTAGACAGCCAGGTCAGATTTGCAATCCCAGTGCTGGGCAGGTGACAGGCAGCTATCAGGTGCTCTCTGGCTGACTTGGTGGATTCCAGAATAATGAGAGACTGTCTCAAAAACAACAACAAAAGATGAACAGAACCTCAGGATGTCATCTGACATGCAAGCACCCATCTGCACACGAAAACCAAGAAGAGAGAGTAGTTAGATAGAAACACCCCCAACTACTAGTTGGAAGGACACATAAGTGGTTGCATCTTGGAAAGGGAACTGAGAACTGCTATCAGAAACATAGTTAACCTTCAACTGTTTTTTTATTGCTGTGTTGGGGTCCAAACTTGGGGACTTGGGAATATTAGGTAAGTGATCTTCCATAGAGCCACATCCCCAGCCCCTTCTTCCAAATATCCCTACCATTGACTGGATGGCTGATCCCACTCCCTGGCCTCTGAATGGAGGTCCTAGATAGGAAGAATGTAAGAGAGTGACGAGTGGGAGTGGGAGCCTACTCTTGGTGGCATACTGAAGTGACAGATGGGGCTAGTTCCTGAGATCCAGGTCTCTCTTACTTTGCCTGAGAAAAGAAAGAAGCTTCTTTAATCTTGCACCCAGAAGAATGGTGTGTGAGAGTGTGCATGCATGTACAAATAGGCAAGCTTAAGGTTTCTAAATGGGACAGTTAAATGGCTTTTACAGTCCTTTACAAAGTGAGCTCACAGATGAGTAGTTTTTAGAATCTCCAATCAACTGCAAAAGATGGCAGTCCATTATCACAAGAGGCTCGTGGAGTGGTTAAGATTGGAGGCCCAGGAGGTAACATAAATAGGCTCTTTTACCTGGGAGCACCCATCCAGGATGTAGGAAGGTTGGAGCTCACCTAAAGCCTAGCCTGAGCCAGGAGGACCCCTAGAGGAAGAAGGGGGTTGTCTCTCTGTTGACATGTATATCATAGACAGCAAAATAGTCATGGGACACTATGGAGCAAATGCCACTGGAACTGAAGTAGGTAGCTGCACTGGAGAGCACTGTCAAAGTGAGAGGGCTCATGGTACCAGAGGTCACCTGCTCAGCTATGAGATCTATGCGACCTGCCCTGGAACCTACACTGTGGCCCTCAATAAACATAGAGGCTCTAATTCATAGAGCTGCAGGGGTTCCTATGCAGCAAGAGGACATGTCCCCCATCACCATGTTCCCTGGTTAGCAGTGTGCACACTGAGAGATGGGAGGGTTAGGTTAGATGGTGAATAAAAATCAGCCTCTCCTCTGGGATTTTTCTCTCACTCTTTTCTTAAGCACTGTATGACAAATTTGCTTCCTAATGATTTTTGAGTAAACTACAATGGCCACAATTTCAAAATCATTAATAATTCATGACCAGAGGCCATAAACACTACATAATCTCTACAGGCAGGAACCATGAATACTTGTTAGGGGCAAGGCCAAGAATATTTTTACCAACTGAACTGAAAGCACTTGCTGCCGCAAAGCAACCATCAAGGGACATTTCAGAACCAACTGTACCCTTTCCAGTACCTCAGCTTAGCCTGCCTCTTCCAGGCAGCCTTTTCTTCCTCTGGAACCTAGCAGCTGAATGTGGGTACTTCTGTGCTGTCCATCAGTCTCTGTCTGGACATGTGTCTGTGGTATCTGGAATCAGTGGTGGCTGAGGGGCTGGGTGCCAGGCAGGCTGTGCACAGTACACAGGGAGCCCATGATCAGCAGACAGGGCTGCCTCATATTCTGAAAAACCATTCTCATCATCAGCTGGATGTGTGCACTGCTAGCAGTTAACAAATTTGGATGTACAGATCCACACCCAGAGCAGAAGAACTAAAAGCTGCCAGTTAGGCTTGGTGTGATGACACAACCCTGTAATCCCAGCATTCTGGAAGCAGAGGTGAGAAGATCACAGGTTAAAGGACTGGAGAGATGGCTCAGTGAATAAAGCATTTCCTCACAAGTAGGAGGACATAATTCGGATTCCTGAGAACCAACACAAAAGCCTGGCAGGAGTGGCAACCACCTATATAATCCCAGTACAGCAGAGACAGAGGATCCCGGGGGCAAGGTAGCTGGCTAGACTAGATGGAACACGCAAGCTCAGAGTTCAGGGAGAGACCCTGTCTTTATAAAGTAAAGAACAATAATAATCAAGTAATAGACTCAACTTCAAGTTTGGGCTTTTACATATGTGCATATACTCACCCACATGCATACCACATATATACATAGGAGAAAGAAAGGAAAAGGAAAAGAGAGGGAGCAGAAGAAAAGGGGAAGACAGACAGACAGACAGACAGAAGGAATGAACTGTAATAGGGCATGAGTCACACAGCACTACTTTGGGCTGAATATGGCCCAGCAAGCTCACTGAGACACACATACACCCCTCACTGTGTCAATCCATGACCCCACATAGGCATAATCCTCATCTGACCCAGGTCACCCTCTGGGGATAGAGTAGCTCACAGAACTTCACTGGAAAAGGAACATGACAAGTGTCCCCAGCTGCTTGTTCCAACCAACCCTGACAAAGAGATAGCATGTCTTTACCTTACCTTTCATGGTGACATGGCTTTATTTATGGCTGGCCATCTGCATAAGGCACACAGTGCTACCAAGTAGTGGGGGGAGGGTACAGAAAGGCAGGGTAGGAGAGGGCAAGTTCAGGGGATCAGAGAGTCCCCTAAGCCAGCAACTATTAGTGTTGTTCTCTGTTTTTCTAGCCATTTGAAACAGCCAGCCAGCATCCTGTCTTCAGAGGGCCTGAAGCCATCTTAAATATCTTTCAGAATTAAACCTGGGCATTGAGATAAACAATGTCATGTTTTGTTTTTCACTTCAAGCACTTTTCAGTAGAGAAATGATCTGAAATGCTCTCAGGCAATTGGCACAATGGAGAAGCTGGGAGTGGTAATTAGGAGGTTCTGTTGCTGAGAGAGGGCAAGGGAAGAAAGAATATGAAGCTGGATTTATTCCTTATATCCTGCCCTCTCCCAGGAACATGGAACTTGATCAAAGAGTCCTATGGAAACATATGGTCCTTATGCCGCTTCCGCCCACCTAGGCTTTAAAGGCCTTCTGTTTTCTTTATTCATGTCTCTCTGACTTTGACCATGTTGTTCCCTTGAACTAAATAACTCCTACTCATTCTTTAAGAAGCAACCTGCCTATCACTTTTTCTGCAAAGTCTTCTTTCCTTTCATGTTTCCTGAGACAAAGTCTTGCTATACATGCTAGGCTAAACCTGAACTTAAAATCATCCTTCCTTGGCTTTTCAAGAGTGGAGATTTTAGGCCTATCCACACAACTCTGGAAAAATCCGACTTTTTTCTCTTTCCTCTCTTTCTTCCTTCCCCTCTCCTTTCCTTCCTTCCTTTCTTTCAATGTTATTTCTAATTATGTGCAAGTGTGTGCCTGTGTGGGTATGTGCATGTGAGTGCAGGCATCAGGGGAAGCCAGGAAAGTGTCAGATCTGGAGCTGGAGTTACTTACAGGTGGTTGTAAAGCACCTTATGTAGATGCTAGAAACCCAACTCTAGTTCTTTGGAAGATCAACGCATTCAATTAACTGCTGATCCCATCTCCCTAGACCAGCAAAGCTTCTTGATCCTTCAGATAGGGTTAAGTGAGCCCTTCGAGCCCACTTTCTCTGCCTGTGACAGTTTCTTGCACTGCAGTGCGATGACCTGGGGGTACTTGTCTTCCAAGTACACAGCATATATAGCAATTATTGTCACAGCATCCCTTAGTCCGCTGAGATCCTGAGCCAACAGACTCGGTGGGACAGTTTTCAAGAGTGGCCAAGTACTGTGTAGAAGTGAGTCCTTGGCTCAGCTAGGGCCACAAAGGCTAGGGTCACAAACAAAAAGACAAGAAGTAAGCCTGGTCCTAGGTGTAATGGCACACACCTGTAATTCCAGAACTTAAAAGGAGAAAAAGGATCTCCAGTACAAGGCCAGCCTGGGCTATACTGCAAGTTCTAGACTATTTGACTACCTGGGTTGAGAACTCCTGTCTTGGGGGGAAGGGCAGCCCTCTGTTCGTTTTCCCCACTCTCAAACCTGGCCTGCCCTATGGCTTGCTTTGAAGCTCCTAGACCTAGCTGAGCTTGAAAAAAACCTTTTATTCTTAGAAGTAGCAGAAGTGACCCTTTAGAAATTCAAGACTCAGGAGGTCTTGTGGCTGGCATTCTATCCTCTTAGACCCTGGAAACTCCATGTGAGCAAACTGTATTGGTTTGCTGGAGAAGGAGACAGCATGTGGAATATGAGGTACCTTTACTGGAACCCAGGAAACTCTGCAGAACACAATCGCGCCCTAGTTGAGAGCAGGGGAGCCTGGCCCATCAGCAAGAACCCCAAAGAAGGCCAGGTTGCATAGTTGTTGTTCTAAGTGGCGGAAATCTGGAGTGACTGTCACAGCAAGCCAGTTGATGTGCTCCACAAAAGATCATTGTTACAAGTGACAATGGGTTGACAAGTCCAGCAGCCTGCTCTTACTTGGCCCAGGACTCACAGAACACTGTTTACACCAGGCTCTTGTAAATAGCAGTGGGTGTAGTTACCTCCTTTCTCTCCTGAGAGCAGGACCGGCTTCTCTCCACCTTCCGCAGGGCCTGACCTGTAGCAGTTCAAAAGCAGAAGCAGAGATTAAGGCTGCTTGGGAACAACTAGTTTATCACTGCAAAAGCTTTTGATTTGCAAACTGAAAAGACAGGACCAATCATGAGATGATTCTAAGAAAATGCAGCCTGTTATTATAATAGAAAAATGGCACACTTTTGAAATGGACCAACGGCAAGGAAAATGGTAATTCACACACAGTATTTGACTGTAATGAACAAAGCTCCAGCCCTTTAATCTGGGCCATTATCTGCACTCTGAAAGGGCCAAGGGACTGTAGTTTTCCCTGTCGAATTACATTTCTATTAAATTGTTTGGAATTACATAAAACACCTTCCATAAAAATGTCTTCTGCCATGCGCATAGCCATAAACTTAGGTGGGTGCATTCTGAGGCACTGCACCAAGCCCAGACTCACAGCTCAGGTGATGTGAAGAAGTGAATTAGTGGTAATCACATGCGCTTCACATAATGAGCAATCTCAGAGAAAATCGTTGCTTTTCTCAGAACACCTTAGACTAGCACTTGAAGGTATGTGTAAATTCAGGAGGCATCATCTCCTACAAATGCATCCTTCCAAAAGCATGTTTTCACACCTATTTTGGGAGTGTCCACTAGAAAAGCTCCTAACAGACTGCCTTGGTATTGAAATCTAAAACAGAAGTCACTGTCCGTTGTCAGTGTATCTACTAAACTTGACTCCCAGGTGCTATCTGTGACTGCCACAGCCACATTTCCTATTGGGTAAGAAGCCTCAGAAGGCAGAAATAAAAAGGCACAGTGGCAGAGGAGGAGATGGGGTCCAAGTCTCAGATGGAAACGATTTGGATATTTTTTTATGTTATCTGCTTCTAAAGTTGGATCCTGAATGTCCGTATGTCATGCTTTGAGCTTTTAGGAATAGGACCTAGATGCAGGAAGTAGGGGCTTGGCCTTTGAAAGTTATATCCACACCTGGTTCTGGCCCACATTCTCTGCCTCCTGGCACATACATGCCATGGGAATAGGCAAGGCCCCATTGGAGAATACTACTAGACAAAGCAACTTCTGTTTCCATGTCTCCTCTGACACAATGAACCTCAAAACTGTAAGCCAAAATTAAACCTTTCCTTTCTTAAGTTGTTGCTTTCAGGTATTTTGTCCCAGTAACAAGAAAAGTGACTAATATGCTATGTGGTGAAGCCGTGGCCCCAGCTTATAAAGCTACTGAAAGGTGGCAAAAACCTTTTGAAGGTAGGGCCCAGTGCAGAGACATTAGGAATTACTGGGAACCCAGACCTTCCTCCTCTCTCTTTGCTTCCTGGCTACCACAAGGTGAGCAGCACCCTCCAAATATTCCCACCAAGTTGTTCCTGCTTTACCACAGGCCCAAAATAATGGACCAAGAGACCGTGAGCTCAGGCAGACATTTCCTCTTTATAATCTGATATCCTCAAGTATTTGTTACAGTAATAGAGACCTGGGAACACAACAGCTCTGCTCACAATGACCCCTTAATATAACCTTTTGTCTTTTCCTCTCTCCACAGTTCACAGGTCTAGACCTTGGGGCAACTGTGAACATAGTAGCCCGTGCTCCAAATCTCAGTATGTCTTACCAGGGATGACACCTGGCCCAGGCACAGCCCAACAGAATCCCTGCTCCGGATTTTGAAGTCATTTTGGGAACACAAAGAGAAGGACAAGGCAGGGCTAATCCTGTTTGTGAGCTCTGAAGCTGTGCACAGTCCTTGATCACCTGCCCTGAGACAGACAGACAGACAGACAGACAGACAGCAATGCTAGGATATCAGGACAGTAGAGAGTAACAAGAAACTTCAGCATGCTTTGTGATCCACAGACACTTCCTTGAAGCTTTTCTGAGACTGTATGTTTTCCTTTCTACCTTATGACCAACTATTTAGGATTCAGTGATTTTTTAAGAGCCTAGAATGAGGCACTGTGACATGGAGTGTCCATGGCAGGGAAGACTAGGGATATATTCACTGACAAAGTACTCACCTAACATGAGCAAGGCCCTAGGTTTCATGCCTGGCACCACAAAAATGATGACAAGAGAGGTTTCATGTGTAGATGGAGGTTAGATGGGAATTCTCAACTTTCTGCTTAACTTTGATGTGAATATAAAACTACTTTTAAAAAATAAGTTTACGGGCTGTAGAGATTGTCTCAGTGGTTAAGAGCACATACTGCTTTTGCAGAGGACCCAAGTTCAATTCCCAGCACCCCTATCAAGCAGCCCACAACTACCTGTAACTCCAGCTTCAGGTGTTGTTCTGGCCTTCATAGGCACCTGCCATCTCCCCTCCACCCCCTCCCCTCCCTGTGTGTGCGCGCACACACACACACACACTCAGAGTTTACTTATACATATGTACAAATCAAGTTAACCAAAAAGAGACCAGGGTCTAAGAATTAGGAGATCTAGTTCTTGGTCTAAATTAATCATGGTTTCATGAAACCTAATGTTCTGAGATAGTACCTAGAGAGAATACTCCAGAACCCCTTGTCTACACTTTGACTGTCAGCCTGTGGATTCCAAGCAGATCCTTGGGCTAGCCAGTGGGATAATATGACAGGTAGTCTAGTCTGCCCACACAAAGCAGACCCAAATGGGTCTGAGCTAAAAGAGACTACATGAGCTGGAGGCCAGGGATGCCAAAAGACCAAGATAGGTAGGTCCACAGAGGTGAAAGTGCTAGCCCAGAGCAAAGCAAGAGCAGGAGAGTAGTTAGGGGCCAACAAGGCAGCCTAGGTCTGGTAAGGCCCTTCCTTTGTCCATCACACCAACTGAGATTCTGCTCTGGGAGAGCACAGAGCAATCTGGAACCTTTGCAAAGTCCCAGGCTCTCTGGGGCATAGTTGTCTCCTGGATTGTGTTAAAGCTGGATGTGGTAACATATGCCTTTAATCTCAGCACTTGGAAGGTAGAGGTAGGCAGATTGCTGTGGGTTTGAGGCCCGCTAGAGCCCTGTAGTGAGAAATAAATAAAATGAAATAAAGGTAATTTAGTCCAAATCACCACTGGATTTGCTGTTCATCTAAAATTCCATTATGGGCTGGGGAATGACCTGATGGTAGCTGAATGCCTGTCTAGCACGTATAAGGCTTTGTGTTCCATCACGACATCATATGCATACACAAATAAAATAAAGTTTCAGTACACAGTTAAAATCAAACTTAAAGATGGGCCATATACACAAACCTTAACTACTGGTTAAAACCTGAAGGCACATCTCTCTTCTGGAGTTAATTAGAAGTGCCTTTATTCATTAAATTGAAAAATAATTTGCTTATCTTCCAGTGAAGATAATGCACTGTAATTATGAGCATTTAGATCTAAGATCCCTAGAAGCTGGTTGTCTTCACACCTAGAAGCCTCTCTTTCCTGCCAGTAGCTCCATGATGACCACTTCTTGGCAAGAACAGGAGAAATGCACTCAGATTCCACTGCACCTGCCTGCTGCTTCTGGCATCTCAGGGTGTCTTCCTACCTGTAGCTAGAGAGAGAGAGAGATAGAGAGAGAGATAGATAGATAGAGAGAGAGAGAGAGAGAGAGAGAGAGAGAGAGAGAGAGAGAGAGACAGAGAGAGACAGAGAAAGACAGAGAGATAGACAGAGAGGTGACATTAATATCAATAACCACTGCCTGCAAAATGAAAGGGATGTCCCTCTGCACTCTGCAAGGTGACTTGCCTACATCAGTTCTAGAGCAATAAATAAGGCCAGATGTAAATGTTACGTGTGTGCCTTGCTTTAGAGGACAGATGTGTGCCTGGGGAAATGAAGAGAGACGTGTACCGGCTGAGCTTTTGTAAATAGGACACGTTTCCTCCGTTTATGGCTTGAGAAGGGCTTTATCTGCACTTAGGATTTATGGTCAGTGGTTAGGATCTGACACTTCAGTTTTACTTCGCTCTAGATGTACATAATATTCACCACTACCATTTAGAGGGAGTCATGTCTTTATCTGAAGTCATCAGGCAAGAGGAAAATCATATCAAAACTACCCTTGAAAATGAGCTTAAGACATTCATAATGAACAGGACACAGCCTTGTAGACCCACTGCTGCAGACTAATGCATGTGTGTAAAATCTGGTGCATCTGGAAATGATAGTACATGATAAAAATATACGTGCAAAATATATCTTTATGGTATTCCTCATTAATCTATTCCTATTCAGCTGCTCCCTCTACTTTTCTCTAGTCAGGCAGGGGAAGAGGTGGGGATATAGGCAAGATCGAGGTTCACAGTCATGGAAGGTCAGCAGCACCTGGCTGCCTGCCACAACTCTGCCACCTGGCTGCAGCCAGCTTTGCAGGGTTCTTCCTAAAGCCTCACAACCACTCTTATTAACCAGGGATTAGTAAAGATCTTCTATAAAAGTCCACATAGTATTATTGGCTGTGTGATACATAAGGTCTTAAGACTATAAGGTCTTTGGCACTGATACTTTGCCACTGTAGAGCAAAAGTAGCCATTAGTAATAGACAATTAAACAGCATAACCATTCCAATAAATCTTTATTTACAAAAGCAGGTAGCGGGTGCTGGGGATTGAATAATTCTTGCTTTGAAGGAATGCTATTATTCTCATTGGGATAAACCAATGTTGTAAGGAGAAGTAAACTGCAGGTGAGTGACTGAAAGGCTTACTCGTTGTCATAACAGTGTGCACTCGACTGTTGTCACCAACACCATCACAGGCATCATCGGCATCATCATCATCATCATCATCATCATCATCATCATCATCATCATCATCATGTGGTCAGGACTTAGCATATTCCAGGCACTGGGCTCCAAGCTGGGAACATGTATCAACTCACTGACACATCACAACTACCTAGGAAATGGATGCTGCTATTATCCAGTGTCAGATAAGGTCATGAGACCCAAAGAGGTTAGGACACTTGGTTGATATCAAAAAGCTGGTGGTAGAGCAGCCCCAGAGGTGGACTGTCTTAATCACTATGTACTACTGTCCCTCCCCCAGGTTTTTAAGCCTCGTCTAAGAACAAAGGCAGTACAGCAAAGTGCTGGGGAGGTGCAGGAGAGAAGGAGTCAGTCTGTGATGCAGCATTTAATCTGTTGCAGGCTCCCAGAGCAATTAATAAGGAGATTAGGAGCAAATGGCTCCCTGGTGAAGCTGGCGCTCCCTTCCCACCAGATGGCTTCCTGAGAAGATCTGGAACAAATGCCAACCATGGAGGGGCAGACTTGTCATTCCACACTCCCTTCCGGGCTTTGGGGAAGAAGGTGACTCGTGCAAATCCCACAGCACAGAGAGCCTGGACCACAGATTCCATCACAAGGAACTAAACAAAGGACGTGTTTGTCCCTAGGAGAATGATGGTGCTTCCACCTTGTGACCAATGAGACCAATTTAACTTCTGTTGTCTACATATAAGCATTCATGTTGCATTTTTTGTGTGTCCACGCAATTTAATTTACACTAAAATTATCCCTCTCACCTAACAGCCTGAGAAAAATCAAAAGGATCTAAGAAAGACCTTGCTGGATGGAACACAAAATGGCTTAGAAGCACAAAGGCCATTTTCCCTTGGAGCTGGCAACATCTTTACTAGAAACTTGCTGAGAAGTCCACAACTTCCATAAGCAGGAAATGTGTGTGTGTGTGTGTGTGTGTGTGTGTGTATGTTTGTGTGTGTGTGCATGTGTGCATGCATATGAGTGTGTGTGATCTACAGCATCATAATTTGTCAGGTAGTGGGCTATTGCCAGTGACTGAGACCACATGGTGTTCTTGCAGAGGACTTGAGTGTGGATTTCAGTATCCAAGTCAGATAGCTCACAACTGCCTAGAAAGCAAGCTCCAGGGCTCTGACACCCTCTTCTGGCCTCTGCAGGCAGTGGCATCGGTGGGGAACTACTAGATAAACATGCCAAGCCACAAGATGAAATGCAGCACTCAAATGCTGAAGGAGGTTTGGAGTTCAGTGGTAGACTGCTTGCCTAGCATGCATAAGACCCTGAGTTCAGTGCCCAGTGTGAAAATAAAAAGTGACTAGAAAACTATAATAAAAATAAATAGACAACAGCTGGGAGAATGTGCAAGTTCCAGATGATCTACTCTTTACTCTTATAAGATGGCCACATCTAATAAACAACAGGGCTGGAGAGGCGCAGCAGGTTAAAGCACTGGCTGCTCTGAGAGGGCCTAGATTCAGTTCCCAAACCCACCCGTCTACAACAATCAGGTCTAAGGAGCTGATGCCCTCTTCTGGCTTCCATGGGCACTGCAAACATGTGGTGCACAGACGTACATCCAGTTAAACACTTACAAAATAAAAGTAAATAAATATTAAGAGGAGAGAGAGCCTTTGCTAGAATGGAAGGAAGAAAGGGAGGGAGAAAGAGAAGGAGGGAGAGAAGAAAAGAAAGTGAGGGTGAGTTGGGGAGCTGGCTCAGTGGTTAAATGGGGTTTGGTCTCCAGAACCTGTATAAGTGCCTGGTGAGTATGGTAGGCCTCTTGTAAATCCAGCCTCAGAAAGCAGAGATGGGGAATCCCTAGAGCAAGCTCGCTAGTGAAACCAGCTGTATTAGCAAGCCCTGGGCTTAAATGAGAGACATCATCTCACTGAATAAGGTAGAAGAGCCAGGATGATTCCCAACATCAACTTTGGGACTCCACATACACAGGCAACCACACGAACACACACACACACACACACACACACACACACACACACACACCTTGTGCTCACCCAAATGCATACACGCACATGCACACCACACACGTGCATAAAAAATAGAAATAACAATAAAGATTTAGGAAAACCTAACATGAGAAGTACTAACAGCTTTCCCACAGGACACCTGAGAGGGCTTAGAGGGAGGCTGCTGAGGACATTGAGCAGCTCCCTAAACCTCATTTGGAAGAACAACACAGAATGCATAGGACACATCTCGAGAGAGACCACTCTGGAATGCAGAGAGATAAGAATGAAGTGGTGACAAATGCACCCACAACAATTCCTTAGCTAAGCCTATGGTGGCCTTGCACTAACTTGAGGGCAAAGGTTATTGAATGGCTAGAGAAGATAAGGAGGGGAAATGGGAAAGATTAATAAAGGCCAGTCAAGACCTGTCCCATGGAAGCTGGAGATACTTACCCTAGCACTGACTCTACCAGCATGCTAGCTGTTGGAATTCTTTACTTTCAACCACAAAGCTCTGGGTCAAAGAAGTCAAATGACTTACCTGGGGTCCCAGAGCCAGGAGGGGAATCTGACAAGTATGCCAGCTTAGCCTCAAGACCCAATGCCATTTCTACTCAAGGTCCACGCCACCTCTGCCCCACTTCAACTTTCTGAGTGCCTCTGAACCCTAATCCTGGCTTCCCCCTACTACCCTGTAAACATACAGGTCAGAGTCAAGTAGATAAAACAGCAACATGGCAAGACTAGAACAGAGTAAGAGCAGCTGACCAGCCTGGGATGCTTAGCTCCAAGGACTGGTTTTTGTGTAGGTATGTGGGCTGTTCTTGCTAGCTTTGTGTGTGCTCCCACATACACTCCAAACCTAG
This sequence comes from Arvicanthis niloticus, assembly GCF_011762505.2. Taxonomy (NCBI): domain Eukaryota; kingdom Metazoa; phylum Chordata; class Mammalia; order Rodentia; family Muridae; genus Arvicanthis; species Arvicanthis niloticus. The sequence continues at coordinate 92,862,183 of NC_047658.1, read as the reverse complement.
CTAATCTTCATGGTCTCTGATTTAGCCTCTGACTTCTCCTAGATTCTCAGCTTGCTATACGGGATCTCACACCATAGCCCACGATGGCCTCAAACTCACAGTCCTCATGCCTCAGTCTCCTGGATGCTGGGTTTCCAAGAATGCTCTTGCTTTCTTGTTAGAGACTCTGTAACCCAGTCTGATCTTGAACTCTGGATAATCCTCTTGCCTCAGTCTCCCGAGCACTGAGATTACAGGTGTGTACTACCACACCTGGCTGTTTTGTCAGTTTGGGTTTTTCCAGAGATACCAAGGGGCAACATTTCTTTACTTCTAAATCCATGAGTCCCTTTTGAGAATACTTAAGGATCTGCCAGAAATCCACTAGACAAGAGTAGAAGCCAGGTAAATGCTCCCTTGCTCCCATGCACCCCCAGGTAGAGCTGGGCCTTTAAGCTACCCTCCACACTGATAGCCTGAAACCATATTCCTGTCACTCTTGCTTCTCATTTTCCTTGTAACTAGAATTCCCAGGGCCCAGCTTACTGCCAAATTACCTGAGATAAACAAGTCATGCTAAGACCCTCCTCTCCTTTCCAAAGCCAAATCGCAGCTGGCAGCTAGAAGTGGTTATTTATAACTGCACAGAATTCTTTGCATTGACTTGCAGCCTCACACCCAGATGTCTGAGAGCAGGACAAGGCAGGACAGTAGCTGAGACTGCCAGTGCTGGGTGGCAGGATCTACCTGTCAAAGGGACTGATCAGTCACAGTTTCACTGAAGTTCACTGTCACAGACATGAAAGAATACACAAAAACCTATAGAGTGTATAAACCTATAAGCTGGGAGGTTTATATCCTCTGCCCAGATCTGCTGACATTTAGGGATCCTGGCTTGTTCTCTGGAACTCTGGCTCCCACATACACTCCAAACCTAGCTAATCTTCTTCATGGTCTCGGTTTTAGCCTCTGACTTCTCCTAGATTCTCAACTTGCTATATGGGATCTCATACCATAGCCCACACTGGCCTCAAACTCACAGTCCTCATGCCTCAGTCTCCTGGATGCTGGGTTTCCAAGTGTTCACCATCCTCCCCAGCTCCACCCTCCGTTCTTGCCCAGACTTTCCAGTGGCAGTTGAGTAGATTCTCAGGATCAGCAAGATGGCTCAGCAGGAAAGGAATTGCTGCCAAACCTGAAGACCTTAGTTCTCTTTTTGTTTTGTTTTGTTTTTTTAGACAGGGTTTCTCTGTTTCTCTATGTGTAACTATGGCTGTCCTGGAACTGACTCTGTAAATGAGGCTGTCCTCAAACTCAGAGATCCATCTGCTTCTGCCTCCTGAGTGCTGATGACCTGAGTTTTAATCCTGGGACCCACACAGTAAAAAGGCAATGACTCCCACAACTAATCCTCTGACCTCCATGCACTCGTGTGTACATACGTGTACACACACACGGTAGAAAGAGAATGACTCCTGCAAGTTATCCTCTGACTTCCATGTGTACACACACACATACACCACCCCACATAAACACAAATATAATAAAATCTAAAAACAACAACAGAAGCTCAGAGGTAAAGCCCTTGTTCAACAGGCAAAAAGGCCTAGATTCCAGCCTCAGCATCAGAGAGCAAACCATAGTACACAAATTTTGAAATATCAGCCTACCTTCTGCTCCATGTGTAGCAGACAACCCAAACCAAGCTCTGGCTCAACAGACTCCACATGTTCCTGGTTTGAGGCATCTCAGATTCCCCTACGCTCTCACTCCTACCATCCCATCCATCTTTACTTTGCTCCTTGCATCCCAGACTCCTTTTTGACCCTCCACACTCCCTAGGTCTGGGCCATTCATCCCCTAGGCCTCATTCAGCTCCTCCTTATCAAAATAGCTTTCAGCTCAAAGGGATAGACTCTTACTATTATTTTACCATAATCTCCCACAAGCACTATTTTTTGAGACTGCAACCCTAGCAGTCCTGAGACCAGGCTGGCCTTGAACTCACAAAGATCTACCTGCCTCCTCTGCCTTCTGAGTGGTATGACAAAAGGTGTGCACCACCATACTCAGCTCCCCTTCACTTCTTATGTGTTCATGGTCTCTCTCTTCCACCAAGGTTGCCATAGAGCTTTATGAAAACTTAATTCTTTATGCTTGAAATGGTGCCTAACCTGTAGGCACCAGCAGATGTTTCTGGAATGAATGGATAATGCTGGGAGGGGCATGATCATCTTCTATGAGAAGTGCTTTCTGGACCTGACATTTTCCAAATCCTCCTGCCCATCTCCCACCGCTTTCTGGTGTGATAAAACAGAATATGATTGAATGTGTTTGATATTCCTCTGGAAACCACTGGGAAATTAATAAGGTAAGAAAAAAAACCACACTTCTATACTGTAACCAATGGCTTCTGTGAAAACAAGATTCCCAGGCTGAAATGAATTCTGGTCTCTCTCTATGTGGGTCACATAAGTTACTGAATCCATTCTCCTTCCATAACCCAGCTAGCCCCTTTCATCTCTGGGCTTGCCACACAAGCTGCTGATGCCTACAGGCTAGGCACCAGACAAGTTGACTCCCAAACCACCTGTTCAACTGCCTTGAAAAGTGCATGAGCACCTTAAAGAATCCTGATGAAAAGGTACCTACCTGTCATATACACCTTTTTAAGGTTTTGGTTTAATCTTTGGAGATGATGTCTCTTTGTGAAGCCCAGCTGGCTTTGAAATCAAAATCCTCCTGCCTCAGCCCCCCAAACATCTAAGACTGCAGTTGTGTACCACCACAGCTGATTTTGCTGAGCACCTACCGAATGCCCAGCATCCCTCTCAATCACTACAAATAGAGCTACAGGTGCTGTGGGATGGAGGAGCTAGCTAATTTTTATAAAATGTCAGAATTTGTACATATATCCCAGTCCAATTCACATGCTTGGTCCTACTTCCTCCTTGTTAGAAGCATGATGGGGGATGTGGAGCACCCAGAGAGAGGGGAGGCTTGACCCTCTTTTATGGGTTTTTATAGCTTACCTTTGCAGGCTTAAAACAAAAGATGCAGAGGTAGAGTTCATAAATAGAGATATCTGAAGAAAGAGTTGTAGGGCCAGGCTGAAACAGGCTGGGTACTGCCCCATCCCTGGAAGTCACCAGAATCAGACTCTCAGCTCTCCTGGGCTGTAAGTAAGCCTCCATAGCTGATAAATAACACTGATCAGGCTAGATCCAAGACTCTCTCAGCAACTGAATCTGGGCACAGATGTTCGTCTAGTCTCCTCAACGGTTTTGTTTTTAATATATTATCTTTTCAGCCAATAGTTAAAACTTAGGAAATATCACATCTTAAAATCCCAAGTTCTGTACTCTTGTGAAAAACTGAAAGATCTGGTGGTACAAGGCCTGTCATCCTGCCTGGCAAAGTTATCAGGAGCCAAGATCAGAAGTTGCCAGATGGTACAAGGGCCCTCCCATTCCTACTCCTACCTTTCCTGGTCTTCTCTCTGCAGCTGTGGTCAAGTCCAAAGTCTAGGGGTTGGTCCCTCCAGCAAAGTTTCAGAAAAACAAAGGCTCTCATGTCAGAAAAATTGATCAAAAGAGCAAAATCATTATTGATGAAGCTAACACAAATGTACTTCACATGCTAGACTCCTGCCTTGGGCTTTGCACATATATAAATATAATTCTTATAAATGCCCTAATAGGGAGATATTGTTCATATGGGTTTTGTGTGTTTGGGGTGTTAATTATTGGGGTTTTGTTGTTATTGGTGTTATTTTGTTAATTTTTTTAGACAGGTTCTCATGCAGCCCAGGCTAACTTTGAACTCCTAATCCTTCTGCTCCCACATTCTGCCCTGTGATTATAGACACCACCATGCCAAGCTGGGCAACTGCATGCTCAGCTCTGTTCTATATACCAAGGAAATCATATGCTCTGTGAAACTAGCAAGTAGGTCTTCACAAAAATGACTATTCCTGAGTATGCAGAGCAGGCTTGGGAGTCACAAGGCACTGATGGAGCAGTTGTAACAGAAACCTTGGCCATGCAGACCTCAAAATTTGTGACCCATGCCTAGAATGCTCTGAGCACTAAGACAATTCAAGACCCCCAAAATGGAACTCTGGAATAGAGCTGTTAAGTTCCTTCCAGCTTCTCTCCTTGGTTACAATGTCAATCCAGAAAACATCTGTTTGCCAAGTCTCAGCATATAACATCAAAGTGGGTCTCCACTTCCATTGGGAATAAAGCATAACACCAGTCCTGCTACAGCCTAGTGGGAAGCCTCCTAGACAGGAAGAGGTTAATTCTGCATGCCAGGGCCTATCACCACAGTGGGAGTGACCTGAAAGGGTGCAGCTGACTAGGAATGCACCATAGGCAAGGCAGAAAGCTGGGAAAGAATGTGACTTGCTCCAGAGTGGACAGATGTCCATGGTAGCTCAAGAGAAATCTCAGGTGCCTACAGAGAAGGCCTATATGTGTCATAAAACATGTGTGCTCTTGAAGGCTGCTGTCACCAGCCAGAAGGGGGTCAAACCATCAGCACATATCCAAAGTTAAGGGGGTAGCCACAAGTAGGTTGAATAGGTACAGCCCTCATATACTCTTGTGTGAATGGCTGGCCATAGGTAGTGGCACTATTAGGAGGTGTGGCATTATTGGAGGAGGTATGGTCTTGTTGGAAGAAGTGCAGGAACAAGCTCAGAGGTCTCCTGTGCTCAAGCTATGCTGGGTGCAGAACAGTCTCTCCTTGCTGCCTTCGGATGAAGATGTAGAACTCTTCAGCTCCTTCTCCAGCACCATGTCTGCTTGCATGCTGCCATGCTTCCTGCCGTAACAATAATGGACTGAACCTCTGAAACTCTAAGCCAGCCCCAATTAAATGTTTTCCTTTATAAGAGTTGCCATTGCCATCTATGGTCATAGTGTCTCTTCACAGCAATAAAACCCTAAAATACCACTGTTTATCTCTAGAGGACTGGGCCTGAGTAACAAGGCAGGCTCAGTATACCCAAAGTCCCTCATCAAGAGAATGGAACATCCATGAACTCACATGGAATCAATTTTGAATGAGAAAATATAGCTATGAGCCCAATACAGCCCAGTATAAAACCTCTGGGCAGGAGTGGATGTCTCAAGGTAGTTGGGGCTAAAGAAATTCTCCAAATAAGGTGACACATCCATACATCACTTATGGCTATATGGGCTAGGATTTTCTTTCTTTCTTTTTTTTTTTTTTTTTTGGTTTTTTCAGGGTTTTTTTTTTTTTTTTTTTTTCGAGACAGGGTTTCTCTGTGTAGCCCTGGCTGTCCTGGAACTCACTCTGTAGACCAGGCTGGCCTTGAACTCAGAAATCCACCTGCCTCTGCCTCCCAAGTGCTGGGATTAAAGGAGTGTGGCACCACCGCCCGGCTGGGCTAGGATTTTCAAATAACCATGAGACACTGGGTGTTCATACTTTTTTGTTTTGCTTTTTGAGATGGATATGGCTATGTCACCCAGGTTGGTCAGAAACTCAAGACTCTCCTGCCTCAGCCTCCTGTGTTCTGAGACTGTGTGTGCCACTCTGCTTACCTAGCAGTCATTATCTCTTCATTCTTAAAGTATTTAGAATTAGCTCCTTGTTGCTCTTCAACAACTCTCTCCTACTTGGGAACATAAGCACAGTCACAGGCCACACCCTGTGAGTCCAAAGCCAGTTAAGCTGAGCAACAGAAAGCTAGCTCCACAGTGGGAGCTTCCCCATGAGCTCTTCTTCCTCAGCTTTGTGGTAAAGCTGGTGACATTCTACAGTACAATTTGCTAAGCCACTCACTGTTCTACAGCCTTCTAGGTTTGATATAAGATGAGCACAATCACAGTGACATATTAACCCATCTAGGAATTAAATTGGATTGGATCCTCTAAGGCAGCAGTTGGCAAACTGGCTCTGGACAGGGCTAGACAGTAAGTTATTTTGGCTTCATAGAAAATATATTCTCTGCTAAAACCAGTCAACCCTAACATTCCATCATGATAGAACAGCCATACATGATATAGGAATGGGCATAGTTGTGTTCCAATAAAACTATTTACAAAAGCAAGCAGTGGAGCAAAATGTTTTGGGAAGGAGGATGGTCTTTGCTCTCTCCTAGACTCCCATGTAGAATCAACAGCATGCATTCGTCTAGCTTTCTCACAGCCTGTGAGTTCAGCAGGGCAGGAACTATCTACTATCTTACCTCTTTACGTGTAGCATGATAAAAGTGCAACACTCCATTAGACTCTTCAAAGGTGTCCACAGCCATAGGGTAGCAGGACTGACTATAGATGCTGGGGTCTCAAGCAGCTGAGAGGCATGAGGTCACTGGGTGGCACTGGAAAGGATAACTCCCTCTCAGGGTACCTCTGATTGAGAGAGTAATTCCCATGCACAACCCCAAGTCCAGTATCATCAGCCTCTTGATAGTTGAAACACCCCAATAAGCTGTTGATGAGAAATCTCCCCAATTTTCAATGTTGACAAATAGTGCAAGTATATAAAAACGTTATAAGTCAAATAAGCATGTCTGTGGGATGACTCCACAAGGTCACTCTTCAGCCTTTGATATGCAGAATCCATCTGTTGCTAGTTCTTGTATGTGCCTGTTTGCGTGTGTGGGTGCATGTATGTGTACCTGCATCTGCAGGCCAGAGGTCAATCTCAAGAGTCTTTCCTCAGGTCCTGTCCATCTTTTTTTTTTAAACTATATTTCTATTTATTTTGTGTATACATTTGTGTTTATACATGGAGAGCAAACAACAACTTGCTACAGTAAGTCCTCTCCTTCTACCATGTGGGTCCTAAAGATCAAACTCAGGTTTCTGGGCTTGGCAGCAGGTGTCTTTTACTGAGCCATCTCACCAGCCCCATCCACCCTTCTTTTCAGACAGGGTCTCTCCCTGGTGGAGCTCATTGAGTATGCTAGGCTGGCTGGGCAGCAAGCCCTAGTAATCTGCCTGTGTCCATGTCCCCAGTACGATAAACACACCAAAATGCCCAGCATTTTATGTGGGCTTGGGTGATTAAACATAGACTCTTACACTTACAAGGCAAAGTTTACCAGTTGATTTGCTGGATCTCCTTTTTAGTTTTTATTTACACATATGTCTGTGCATGCCATGTATCTGCAGGTGCTATCAGAGGCCAGAAAATGGTGCCAGATTCCCTGGAACTGGAGTTATGAGCGGTGACTCCACCCAACACAGATGCTGGGAACCAAACTCTCTGGAAGAGCAACAAGTGCTTTTAGCCATTGAGACATTTCTTCACCCCTACATCTCCTTTTAAGACTGAGCATTGGTCCAGTGGGGTGGCCAGTGGGTAAAGCACTCATCGTCAAGCATGATTGACCTTTTTATTTTTCATGGTAATAGAGAACTGTCCCCCTCAGTTGTCCTGACTCCACATGAGTACTATGGTATGTCTCTCTGTCTGTCTCTCTCAATCTCTTAGTTGGCGTCTCTGTCTCTCTCTGTCTCTCTCTGTCTCTGTCTCTCTCTCTCTCTCTCCCACTCACTCAAACACTCTCACACACACACACACGTACACACACACACACACACACACACACACACACTTTTTTTGAAAGCAACATCCTTTTTAAAAATCACCTTTACCGAAAAGGTTCTATCTCTTTTGTTTGTTTTTACTTTCCCTTTTTGTGGTGCCAGAGAGGAAACCCAGTGTGTAGCACATGCTAGGCAATTATTTTCCACTGAGCAACACCCTGAGCCCCTGGGGTTGGGGTGGGGGGAATCTGAAAATGGGAAGAAAGCTAAGAAAGATGGTATGTACCTCAACCTGGGGAATTGAGGCTGGAGGATCAGGAGTTAAAAGTCAACCTCACTGCACAGTAAATTCAAAGCCAGCTATATGCCATATGAAAAACTGTCCAGAGAGAGAGAATTGTAAATGAATCCCCACATAGTCCTCACTGGAATTCAGTTTTACTTATTTTGCCATCTCTATATCCTGCTGCACAAACACACTGATGTTGAATCACTACCATAAATGCCATAAAAACAAGCAGAACACATCTGCCAAGTTCCTAGAAGCTAAAGTGATAGGGTGGAGTAAATGCTGGGATATAAGAGAAAAGGCACCTGAAGAAAGGAGGAGACAAAGAAGAGAGCAGACACGCGGCACAGAAGGCACAGATTTATTTTGCCAGATGAAGACCAATCTTCTGGTTATCTCATGCTTGGTTTAAGTATGAAACAAGAAAAACAGAAGCATTCCTAGGAGCCAGGCATGCACCCACACAAGACCCGAACTCCTGCCCTGGTGACTGGCAGTGTGTTCTCAAGAAAGCCGCCTGGTTCATCATGGCCTGCTCTGCTTTTTGGGATCATCTAGACAAGCCAGGCAAAACTTCAACTTGACATTATTAATCTTTAAGAAAGTTTGCTAAGCAAACAATTGGTAGCAACAGGGGAAATGTTGAATATTTGCTTCTAGGACAGCAAAGACAAATGAACCAACTTTAAAATCCTTTCTAATGGCCCTGATGTGGTTAGCTTTTCTCTAATTATCATGTCCCCCAAAGACTGAGAACAATTGTTTTTCTCCTTAACCATCTCACTGGAGAAATTTTGACTTTAATACAAAGTCGAACATTTTCATAGGCAGAGGATGCTTGCAAGGCCATTTTTCTTCATGAGAATTAAAAAACAAACAAACGAAAACAAAAAACGGGAAACAAATTTCTTCTAAACAAAGAGTACACTAGTTTCAAAGATTATCCTATGTTGGAGACTGCTGGTGGATCTGGAATTCAAGGTCATCCTCCCTTACAAATCTAGTTCCAGGTCAGAATGGGGTATAGGAGACCTACTCTTGGGGAGAAAGAAAAAGAAAAGGGGAAGGAAAAGTGGAAAAGAGGATGCCTGTTCTCTTCAGCAACAGTTTTAGAGAAGTCTGTCCATCTGCAGCCACCAATCTCATCAGCTATCACTACTTTGTTTTCCTTGTTTGAGACAGAGGTGGGGGATGGGGATGGGTGGTGGAGCACTATTAGCCTAGGCTTGAACTCACAATCACCTATCTTAAGTGCTGGGATTATAGTGTGCATCGCCACACCTAGTCTAGAAATACTTCACCATCGTATGCATCTCATATGCATCTCATGTGATGATGACAGGAAAACAGACTCAGAGATGGCACAGTTGAGATGGCAACTGAGAGCTACTTAGACCAAATCTAGGAGCATCACCCAAACTGTAACAAAACAGGATAGCCTCAACCAAACCAACAGGCCAGAGAAAAGCAGGCACAGCAAACTGCAGAATAAAACACAGCCCAGCTTAGGGAGACTTGTTAGACATTTAAACTATGTGTTCAGGAAGCAAATGGTTTTCTAATCAGGCCGCTGGCTTACCTAGTTGGCTAGAATCACAATTAACTTACAGCATGCTGCTCTTCAACAACAGATCAGACACAGGTCTATAAAGATTGGGTATAAAAATGCCAGGTACAGTAGCACCAAAGAGGCAGAGCCAGCTTCTCTAAGTTTGAAGCCAACTTGGTCTCTATAGTGAGTTTCAGGCTAGTCATGGCTACATAGTGAGCATCTTGGATCCCTGACTTCATGGTGGCTTCCACAAGAATGCCAGGACACACAGGCTCTCACACATTTAAACAAATTAAAAATAGGATTTCTAAAGGTTAAAGACTAATCTTAGGGTAAATCCCTTCCTAGAGTAAAGCATTCCTCATGCAACCTAGCTTAAACTGCAGATTCCTCTGTGGCTATCACCATGCCCTAGTAGTGCAGGGGTGCTGAGAGAGCAAAAGTGACCAAGTCACTTCTCAAAACAGCCTGGAACAATTTATCTCAAAGTGTGTACACAGATCCTGGGCAATGGAGGAGCTTGTGAATGCAAAGTGATTTTTCACCATAATACTTCTGTGTGGTATTCTGACTGACAGGGCAAAACAAAAATAAGCAAAGATGCTTTTAGTCTAATCCAGGCCATAGGTTCAAATAGTATAAATGGCTGTTTCCTTACTGATATGTACTTTGTAACACAAGCAAACAAATGCAGAATAATCTTCACTGATTAGCCAGGTGGAGTTGTATACACTTTTAATCCCAGCATTTAAGAGGCAAAAGGAGGTGTATCTCTGTGAGTTCAAGGCCAGGCTGGTCTACATAGTGAGCTTCCAGGACAGCCAAAGCTACATAATGAGACTCTGTCTCAAAAACAACAAAACCAGCCTGATAAAACAGCAAATAATTATTTTTTAAACTCTCAGTATGTGAAAAAATGCAAGTATACATCAAGAAATTGTGTTACAAGAACAACAGTTCCTCCCAGAAGCACCAGGAAATGATGGAAGTTACCAGATGAACTAATAGTATCTTGTAGAGAATATCAGTTTTACTTTTATGAACAAGATACAAATTATGACTCTTTAGATTTGGCAAGTTGGCAGATATTTTCTCAGACACAAATGAAATGAGCCTGTTACCAGGGAAACAACTGAATTTTTGTTGCCAATGATAAAACCAGTTTTCAAGGGAAGGTAAGTAGCAAGGTGCTTCCATTGCTTTAGCAGTTTCCAGGGGCTTGATCTCTTACAAAACAGAGAAGATAGTGAAAGTAATAATATACCTCATTATTCTGGGTTTTTTGAGATAAAGTCTTACTCTGTAACCCAAGATGGCCTCAAACTTGGGCTTTTCCTGTCTCTGGCTCCCAAGTGCCAGGATTACAGGTGTGAAACTCCTAAGTAATTTTTTCTTTTTCTCTGTTTTTTTCTTTGATACTGGATAATTTCTAATGTCACCATTTAGAGGATTTGCATGTTATTGAGCCAGCTTTTTCCAAATGACCAATAGCTGAAGTCATACAATTGGATATGGGGAAAATAGCTCATAGATCAAAGGGCATGACAGACAAATGGAATTTATTATATGAGTCCCAAGTTCACTAACCACATTATGATTACCCTTCTAGAACCTGTTACTTGCTAAGTTTCAATGTACTGCCAAAGTGTCTACAGCTATCTTGAAAAGGATATTCACTTCCCATCCACTGGGACTCTATCTGTTCAAATTCATTAGCCAAAATAGTATAGTTCTTAGTAGAAGTTAGGATACTAAAGCAGAGGCGTTCAACTTGTTCCTTTTGGCTCTTTGAGACAAGATCTCACTGTATAGGTCAAACTGGACTTGAAGTCATGATCTGGCCTCAGCCTCCAAGTGCTGGGATAACAGGCGTGCAGCCCCCATGTGTATCTGGCATACATATTTCCTATGAAGCTATACAGAGAGATTTGAAAAAATGTAAAATAGGCCATGCATAGTTATCATGCCAATAATCTTAGTTAATCAGGAGACTGAAGCCAGAGGTGCAAAAGTTCAAAGCTAGCCCAAGCAACTTACTGAGACTTTGTCTTAAAAGGGATGGGAGAGCCACTCCACTGTGTGGGCAGTTGCCTAGCACAAGTGAGGTCACAAGTTTAATCCCTAGTCCTAAAAAAGTAAAAAGCCAGTTAAGTGGCATGATACCATGTAATCCCAACACCCAGGAGGCTAAGGCGAGAGGACTGGGAACTCAAGACCCATCCTTGTCTATACAGCAAGTTTGAAACTAGACTGTGCTGCTACATTAGACCCTGTCCCAAAACAAAATCAAGAAAGGAGAGAGAAAATATAAAGCGATACTTTTTTTTTTTCTATTTGGAGGAGGGGTATACACAGCTATTTTCATTTAAAATATCTAAGTTCAGGAGTAAAATTTTAGTGTTTCTTGTTTGTTTAGGCCTCACTATGTAGCTTTGGTTGACCTAGAACTCACTCTGTAGAACAGGTTATCCTGGAACTCACAGAGATCTCCTGAGTGCTGGGAAAAGAGGCACACACCACCACTCCTGGCCTGATGTTAAATTCTAAGTGAATTGATGTTTTGAAATTTTGTATTTATGTGACAACATCACAGATACAATACATACTTATGTTGCTTAAAGGTCTTCTAAAGGAAAAGCTTAAAGGAGTCCAAGGTCTACAAGATTTAAGAACTACTGTTCTACAACTGCACTCCATGGACCTTCCCACGGGGCAAACTGATAAAGGACATTTTTTATAGTGTCTCAAGTACAAAGGACAAAGGCATCCTTTAAGCATATGTAACACATTCAATGGTAACATATCTTTCCATGCTGCATCCACTGGCTATTATAAGAATACAGAAGTAAGGGGCAGTAATGAACTGTGAAACAGCACATTGGCATAGACCTTTCCAGTCTCCACAGACATCAGTGTTCCCATTTTGAAAAGCTGGATATCTGAATAGCTATTTCCAGGGAGCTTCTGAGTGCCCATAGTGATTCTAACCAGGCTGCCTCTGGCCTTACAACTGACTAACTGGCTGTCATAGTTTGAGACTTGCTCCGACAATCATTTGACCAAATCTGAGAAGCTGCTTCTGTACAGATTAGCAACTGGTTTTCAGTCACAGTCCACCAAACTTGTCCCTGTAGACATGTGCACTGCCAAGCTCTGGAATGAAAGGCTTCTAAAAACCTTTTCAGATTTCCAATTTCCATAATTCTACTTCAGACACAATGTCCAGGAGTCTTACTCATGCTGCCTCTTTATTAGCTATTTGACTTTGGGCAGGCAAGTTGCTTGCCTTCTCTTAGCTTCAGCTCCCTCGCCTGTAAAATATGTAACTATCCCAAAGGAATGCTCTGAAACGTTTGTACTTGTCAGTAGTTACAGAAACCCTGGCACCAAACAGTATTCAGTTAACGTGAGTTACCAACGATACCGAAGCACATAAAAGTATTCCCAGCCGTTTCCCTCCACTCCTGATGCCAGTAGCTGACGAACACTCTCCCAGGAGACACGCTAACTTCTAACCAACTTCCACATGCCCATTGCCCATCCCAGGACCCCCCGAACCCCCCGCCCCCGACACGAAATCCTCCTCAGGCCTCCCCAACGTCAATCTCTTCCCGGTCTCCCCTCCCTAGGTCTGAGAGGGCTTCCTACAAAACCACTCCCAGCCGTGTTCCCCATCCCGCACCGCCAGAACCTTCCCCTTAGGCTGGACCCCATCTTAGGCCGGGGTCCCTGTGGCTTGGTATTCCGCCCTGAGACACCTCCGAGGGATGAGGGACAGCCGCCCAACCTCCCGGCGGGGCCCACGGACACTAACCGTCCATCCCTAGAGGCGGCGGTTCCGGCCTCCCGAACCGGAAGCGGCCCTGACACTGTTTGCAGTTCCCCTGGTTACTACGGAGTTCCGGACCAATGGTGAAGGAACTCCGTTCATTGAGCCCGCCCCCGAGTGGCGTGACGTCACGGCGGAGCGCTGGGACTCCCCCTCAGCACTGAGCATCTGGCCCGCCTTCCCTAGGCTGTACGCAGGCGCATTGGGCCCAGGCCTCGGCGGCGAGGTGCGCAGGCGCCTCGGGCGCTGCTAACTGAAGCGGCCATGGACGCGCTCGAGTCGTTGTTAGACGAGGTGGCCCTGGAGGGGCTCGACGGCCTGTGCCTGCCCGCGCTATGGAGCCGCCTAGAATCCCGCTCGCCTGCCTTCCCATTGCCGCTGGAACCCTACACGCAGGAGTTTCTGTGGCGGGCCTTAGCCACGCACCCGGGCATCAGTTTCTACGAGGAGCCGCGAGAGCGACCTGACCTGCAGCTCCAAGACCGGTCAGCTACCAGGGGTGGGGCGGGGGCTGAGAGCTTGGAGGGGGCGGGATGGTGCGTTGCAGAGCGGATACCGTGGGACGTGGGGGATGGGCGCGGGAGGCGAGCTAACCTGAGCTTTCTGCGCCCTAGCAGGCCGGAGTATGATGAGCTGGGGGAGGGGGCATCCGCTGTGACTATTTCCCAGTGTGTTGAGGGAGTCTAAAGAGTTCCTTTAAGTTGGGTGATAGGACGGGAGTAGGAAAGTGGTTGGAAAGTGGAACCAGGTGAGGTCCTTCAGGGACCTTTCGGGAGCATTCGTTCTGAAAGCTAAGGCAGCTAATTGGAGGTCTGCACAGCACCAAACAGCAGTGAGAGAGTAGCCGAGATGTATTGGGCACTTCCCATAAGTGGGTTCCAAGACCCAGTTCTGGAAGCGACAGAACTCAGTAGATCAGTTCCGTGACACTGAGTGAGAGACACCATTGTCTTTTCATTTCACAGAGGAGGAAGCTGACCACCGAGAGGTTAAGGGACAAGTACAGGATTCGGGGATTGCTAAATGCACGTTTTCCTTCTCCTGTCTGTCCCTCTCCAGGAATAGAATCCAGCTCCTTGCATGCCCTAGACGCGAGCTCTCCCACTGAGAGCACCGTTAGTCAGCCCACCCCTTTACAAGTTTTTAAGAAAGGGCTGACAGTATAGTCCAGTGTGACTTCATACCCTCCTGCCTCTGCACCCTAGCATTTGGATTGCAGGCATGCCCCACTATGCCCTGCAAGTCGGAACTCTTAAGCTACGTTATGAAGGTCAGAGGAGGTTCTAGAGGTAATAATGAATCAAATAAGTTTAGATTTAGGTGGCCATTTGGCAAATAGTGCTCTGAACAGACAAGACCAAGTGGGATAGCTTAACGGGAGAAATAAACTGCATGTGCCTGAACTGTGAGCTTGGGAGCAGAGAATGGGGAAGGACTGTTGCCACGTAAGTGTGCTTATTGTGAGGAGTGACCGTGGGACGTACATGGTGCAGAAAGTTTTACAACACTCCTCAAGAGGTTGGCATTCTGAAGAGAAAAAAAGGCTTGGGGGGGGGGGGGGGCGGTAAAGTGGTCATCAACTAGGAATCCAGGAAATTTAGGCTCAGGATCTCTTCTGCCCTTAACTAAATTTGTCTGAAAAAGAACCTGTGATTGTCTAAGTCAATTGATGAAGCTGTCCTTTACTGTAAAGACAGCAGGACGTCACTGAAGTGACTGAAGTGAGACCGTGACGGAGTGAAGCAACCAGTCAGAGTCTGGTTTTTATCATGGTGGGGATGGGCATGAAGGCAGCATAGGATCAAACAATCCCAGGTAGCCTGGCCTAGTAGCACATACCTGTAGTCCCCAAAGGCAGGCTCCAGCAGAAGAAGTCAAGACCAGCTCCAGTTACATTGTGAGAACGTTTTGTTGTTGTTGTTGTTGTTGTTGTTGTTGTTGTTGTTGTTGTTGTTGTTTTAAAGAAAAAAGACAATCCAATGGTGGTGGCAGCACATGACTTTGGATAGAGGCAGACAGATCTCTGAGGTTGAGGCCAGCCAGGTCTACAGAGTGAGTTCCAGGACAGCCAGGGCTATACAGAGAACCTCCATCTTGAAAAACCTTTTAATAAATTAAGAAATAAGTAAAAAGGCATGTTAGGAAAACAGTTCAGAGAATTTGGTGACTGGTGATATGCAGTGTGGAAAAACAGAAATGAAGGTCTGTGTACTTGGTGTGTGCTGCTGCTGACCTGAATCAATACTAATCCCCTTCACAGAGTTGGGGGGAAGAGCAGTGGGTGAGTCTTGGGGAGGTGCTAACTCAAGTCTCCTTTGAGTGTGAGGGAAGATTCTGATGGGTAAAGCAGCCAGGGGGAGGGGCTGGGTTAGATTTCTGTGAGTCATTCTGGGTACTTGGTAATCAAGAGATCATCCTCAGGATAGTCTTGTGATTGGACACCTTGAAGCTACACCTACATTTCAATGCTGGATGGAGAAGGCTGCGTCTTCAACCAAGATTAAAGTGTGGGTGGAGAAGGAGAGAGCAGGCCTCAGTATGTGCTGGGAAATTGAGGGTTATATAGGACAAAGTTCACAGAAAGGACAACAGTTTTCTAAAAAATTTAAAAGTACAGATGTGGTGCCTCAGTTACACTAGAGAAGAATGCTAGCCAGGCTCCAAAGGCAAACAGTACTTTACCTTAGTTCACCTGCTTAAAAAAAGAAACTCATAGATGCCAGCTGATAAGAGAGGCAGCTGAGCCAGTGTGCTGGGTTCCAAGGACTTGATGGGAGGTGGGGAAACGGGCCTCTTTGATTGAGCTCATGGAATTTGAGATGCTCGGTAGACTGCTAAAGACATTGAATTGTTGTTTGGGGGGAAATAGGAGGAAGCAAGGGGCTAGGAATATGGGCGAGGCTCTGAGTTCCATCCCACAACCACAAAGCAAAACACAAGCCTGGCGTCAGAGACGAGAGTTGTTTGCATGCAGGCAAATATCAAAACCATAAAAGTGGATAAAGGAACTGGAGAGAAGACTAAAGAGAGAAAGCTGTCAGGAGGACATCCTTGGTGGGTGAGCTAGGAACGAGATCTGGAGGGAAAGCAAAAGGCTCTGGTCAATAAAGTGGATACAGTCTCTGATTCTGGGTATGTTTGGATCCTAGAAAGGTGGAAATTTTTTGTTGTTGTTGTTTTGTTTTGTGTTTTTCTTTTTCTGAGATAGAGAGATAAGAACCTGGACTGGAGGTGTAGCTCAGTGGGTTTGAGTCTTAGAACTTTATAAAGCAGGTATGGTGGAATTACCCCTGTGATCCCAGCATGCAGAAGGTAAAGCAGGAAGATCAAGGCTTCAAGATCATTCTTGGCTATGTATTGAGTGAGCTCAAGCTTGCCTAGGAGACCCTGTCTCAAAGTAAAAGAAAGGTAAAAACCTGCTTGTCAAGTTTAACTGTGGGCCCGGCATAGTGGTGCCTGCTTGTAATCCTAGTACTTGGGAAGTGGATGCAAAAGCATCAGAAATTCAGGGCCAGTCCAGGCTGCAAAGAAAAATTGTCTTAAGACGAAAAAGACTGGGCTGGGCAGTGGTGGCACACGCCTTTAATCCCAGCACTTGGGAGGCAGAGGCAGGCGGATTTCTGAGTTCGAGGACAGCCTGGTCGTCAGAGTGAGTTCCAGGACAGCCAGGGCTGTACAGAGAAATCCTGTCTTGGGGGAAAAAAAAGAAGAAGGAGAGGAGGAAGAGGAGAGGGAGAAGGAAGAAGAGGAAGAGGAAGAAGAAGAGGAGGAAGAGAAGAAGGAGAAGGAGAAAAGAAGAAGAAAAAGAAGAACTTGTGAAAGACAAAACTGAGTAACCTCCCCTGTTCTTCCCTCTGGTCTCAGTGGGGAATTGGCAGTATCTCTGAAGCTGAGTTGGGAGTTTTTAATGTATATGTTTCCTCCCTAGATATGAAGAAATTGACTTGGAAACTGGAATTTTGGAGTCCAGGAGGGACCCAGTCACTCTGGAGGATGTCTACCCCATTCATATGATCTTAGAGAATAAGGATGGCATCCAGGGCTCCTGCCGATACTTTAAGGAGAGAAAGGACATCACCAGTAGCATCAGGAGCAAGTGTTTGCAGCCTCGTTGTACAATGGTGGAAGCCTTCAGCAGGTAATTCTTGGAGGAGACACCAGGTTCTCTGTGTATCCCTCTTCCCCTCCCTTTTACTTCTGCTTCCTGCAGATCTGACTCCTGTCTGACACTTTGACTTTTAAGATCCCAGTCAGCAAGTCCTTAATCCCTGAGATGGAGCATTGCCGTGGTCTTCCCATATTCTTGTTTTTCTTCCTGATTGTCCCCAGCTTTTAGTGAATTTTCTGTTCCTTCTGCCCTGTCAGGGGTTAGCTGTTCCCAAATATCTCATGTAGTGTTTCAGGTATGAGCCCTCATGTGTCCTGGTGGCCATTTCTCCATCTCAGACCTGCTTCTCCCTCTCACCTCTGTGTCCTGGTCAGAGGCAGCCTCATAAGCCAGGATGTGTACGTCAGGAACTTGGTCTCTTTCTAGGCCTCCTCTCTCTGAGATGTCTGCACTCAGTTGTCAGTCATATCCTGCTGACTTATCTTTCTAAACTTGTCTCCAGTAATGCAGAAGTCTCTTCACCACACTGGTGTGGTCTCTCCTCTACCTCCTGTAATGATTAGAGGTTTTCCTAAGATGAAGATGTGATGGACATATGGTCTCTTTGAGTTGCTCACAGCCAGGGTTTTGAACTAGCCACATCTCACTCACAGGCAAATTTTGTTTGCCCAGACTGAGGTCATATTTATTTTAGAGATTATTTTATTGCTAACATTTAGAAACATGGATTTCCAGTAGCTCTTTAAAAACCCATGCAATTTATTTTTACAAAGACTGGTTCTTATAAGCAGTATAGGGTACAGTTCCCTTCTGGTAAGCTGGGTTCCGACCACTCATTTTCCACACCAGTGATCTTGTTCTCATTTGCCACCTGTTCTGTTCACTATGGCCTAGAGGCCCTGTGTGACCTTGTCCCTGCCTGCTAAGCTCTCTCACCCAGCCTCGCTGTACTTCTGGTGGAATCTGTCAGGCTCCTTTGTTTCTGAAGGGAAAGTTGTGTGCTGTTCTGTGTGCTTAGAATGTTCTGCCCTCATCCCAGCATCCCATCCCAGCTTCATCTGCACCCCTCATTAAGTGTCTTGGCTGCCCAGGCACCATCAGTTTACTGTGGTCTGGTGAGAAAATCGTGACACAGCGAACAGGGCATCTGGGTCTTCAAAACTTAACCATTTGCAGCAAGGTCATTGAATTGTGCCACAGTCACTTCACATGCTCATTGGCAGCATTCTTCCCTCACCAGAAGACCATCAGCTTCCCACTGGTAGACTCTCTTCTTTGTGTTCCACATTGAACCTCTCAGTTGCACGGGTGCTTGGCAGAGAGTTGGTACATGTAGTTTACTTCTCCCCTATTAGGCTATCCTACTTGGGTTAGAAGTTGAGGCATCAAATTGGGAGTTTCTGGCCATGCTGACCTTGTGAGCATCTCTTAGCTATCTGGTTGCTGGCATGTATCACACTCTAGCCATGCCACCCCTGGTCTTCCAGAGCAAGCCTGCTCTGTCAATGGGCAGGGCCTGCTTTCTTGCCCTCTCCCTCACACCCACCTTCCTGCTGCCTCCAGGGGTTTCTGAGACTGTGGTGTGCTTCCTCTGCTGACCACAGGTGCTTTTGCTGAAGCTTTGTGCCCAGAGCTATTCTGTCTGGAGTTAGAACCCCTGATGTGGTTCTTCATTTTTTGGCTTTTCGTTTGTGAGCTTTTTAAAGGTAGATTATTATTTTTACTTATTTGTCCTGGCACCGTATACTCTGCTTAGCATCTGATCCAAAATGATGGTCACAGTCCTCAGATGTACAGTAGCAGGAATCATGGGACCAGCGGCTGGACAGTCTTAATGCAGATGAAATTGGGAGCATCCAGGGTTACGGTATGGCAGTCAGTCCTTAACACAACTGCTGGCCTCATGATAATGAAGGGTGGGAATTGACACGAGGAATGAGATTGACTAAGAAGCAAGCTTGTTCCTGTGTTTGCAGTCATTTATCCAGATGGCCTCTTGTAGTTTCTCTTAATAAGCCTGTTTTAAGGGGGAAAAGGCTTAGGTCTAAGTCTTTAAGGATGGACTGTATAGACTTGACACATGCTGTAACACACATTTTACAAAGACAAACTCTTTCCTGCTGTTTGCGTGGAGAAACAAAATTATCTGGCTGGTACAGGAGCACAGAAAACTGTGACTAAGCAGAGAGTACCTGGGCTGCTGAGGCCTCAGGACCAGATGTTGGAAAACAGCAAAACAGAAAGAAGCCAAAGTGGCTTCAGAGGAGAGGGATGAAAAGCCATGCTTCTGTAAATCTTTGGTGTCACTTTGGTCTGGAAGAGGGCAGTCCTCCAGCTCAGTCATTTGGAGCCAAGCAGTGAGTAAGGGCTGGGTCTCCCTGAGGCTGGACCAGAGTGTGAACAAGCAGCTCTGTACATAGTTGTAGGCAAGGCACCAGTGAGGCTTTGACATAGTGTGATGATATGCAGTGTGTTAGCTGCCTTTTTTACTGTTGTGATAGAGAACTTGGCAAAAAAACAACTTAGGAAGGATTTGTTTTGGTTTATGGTTTGAGAGGGTTCAGTAGGTGCCTCATGTTCAGGAATGCATTGCCAGAGTATGAGTCGGTGCACATCTTGACAAATCATGAGACAGATGTGGGATGGTGTAGCCCACGTTGTTCAGGGCAAATCTTCTCCACTTAGGTAATCCCCTAGAAAAGCTCTCATACAATCAAAGGTGTGATTCACTAATGTTCTAGCTACTAATTAACACTGTCAAATTGACACTTGAAATTAAAAATTAAACATTACACATACTATAGACCCAGACACCCCAGCACAGAGAATCATACTCTTAAAAAAATAACTCTAAAATGTGTCCATCCATCCGTCCATACATCCATACATCCATCCATCATACCTACAAGCTGATGTTGGTGGAGACCAAAAGAAGACATCAGATGCCCTGAAGTTACAGGTGGGTGCTAGGAACTTAAAACTCAGGTCTTTTGTGAGAGCAGCAAGAACTTTTAACCCCTGAGTTGTTTCTCCGGCCCCTAAAGCACTCTACGTGAGACTGCACCTTCACTAGTGGTCCCCTCCCTTTTCAAAGATTCTGGGTGTGTCTCTGGGCCTCTTTTTAAGGAGACTTTAAGTGCAAAGCCTCGGCTGCTCTCCATGACCCCTTCATGCCTTCTAAACCAATACCATGTGGGAGACTCTTAGACATTGAAATCAGCTTTCAGCCTAGGATGCAGCCTTGGCCCTTTCTGCACAGCTTCTTCTGTGTATTTGCTTTGAAAAGAACTCCTCAAAAGATTTTGTCTGAGTAATGTTTGTCTCTTACTTAAAATCATAGCTTATTAGCACCAGTTAACCAGCATCTGTTGTCTTGATAAACCAAATGTTTTACTTCCACAGTCTCCTAATCCAAAATATCATATGAATAACCTCAATAATCTTGGCTTCCCTATAAAAGTTTACAAGCCAGGCCTCCATTGTCTGGATCACTATTAGCATTGTCTTCCAGGTTCCTACAATAGCTCAATAAACTCAAAGCACTCAATGGCTATTCTGCCCACAGCTCCAAAATCCTCCACCGGTTCACTCAAAACAGTCCAAGGCATGGCAGCCTTATGGTCAGGTCCATCATAACAATGCTCTCTTCCTGATACCAATTTCTGTCCTAGTTTGTTTCTCTGCTGTGTTCACACCAGTTGAAGAAGGTCACGGTCTGCCTCCAATGATAGTACTGAAGGAGAGAGACAGTGTTACAAAGGCTGTTGCCAAGAGTACTAAGTACTATGAAGAATCTGGGCATGGTTGGGGTGGGATTAGCATCTTCTGGAAGGCCTAACAGTTCTGATACAGTTCTGACAGCTGAACTGTGATCTGACTCTGAGATCAGGAATTATCTAAAGGTCCATGAGAGTCACAGCCAAGTAGTAACCTTGGAGCTATGTGAAGATGGAGGCCCCTGTAGATAGAAGGCAGACTCCTGAAAGATGTGCATAGTCAGTTCTATGGCAGTAAAGAGTATGAATATATCTTAGTGTGTAGAGCCAGGGAGCAAGCGTGGCCTTATCTGTTGGCTCACAGTAGTTCTGACTCAGAACTTGTAAAACAGAACTGGGGTTCTGTGAATGTCTCAGAAGAAACAGAAATGACAAAAGACCCTGGTTTCTTGTGCTTTGGTTTTCTTACAGTTGCACTGATTCTGCATGTGATTGTGACTTGCAGGTGGGGTAAGAAGCTCATCATTGTGGCTTCCCAGGACATGCGATACCGGGCCTTGATAGGCCTAGAGGGGGACCCTGATCTGAAGCTTCCTGATTTCTCCTACTGCATTTTGGAGCGCTTAGGTCGATCCAGGTGGCAAGGGGAGCTGCAGCGAGACCTTCACACCACTGCTTTCAAGTAAGAGCTAGGCTAGTGTCTCCACTTTAAATTACACAGCTGTTGTACTACACTCTAAATGCAAGGGCCTGCTGCTGTGTCTTCCCCACGGCATGGCTTTTTTGTTCCAGGCCATTGCCCTTTTGACTTTTCTCTTAAAGCTATCAGGCTAGGGGCTGGAGAGATGACTTAGTGGTTAAGAACACTGGCCCTTCTTTCAAAAGTCCTGAGTTCAATTCCCAGCAACTACATGGTGGCTCGCAACCATCTGTAATAGGATCTGATGCCCTCCTCTGGTGTGTCCAAGGAGAACCACAATGTACTCACATACATAAAATAAATATTTCTTTTAAACAAAAAACAAAAACCTAGCAGGCTAAGCAGTGTGTATTCATGTGCAAGTGAGAAACTACATTGTAAGGCTAAAGCTAGCACTAAAGAAGTGGGGTAACCACTCTCTTCTCCTGCAGGGTCGACGCTGGGAAGCTTCATTATCACAGGAAAATTCTGAACAAGAATGGGCTCATTACAATGCAGTCACATGTGATCCGATTACCTACTGGAGCCCAGCAACACTCCATCCTCCTTCTCCTTAACCGGTTTCATGTGGACAGGTGCGGCTGGTAGAAAATGTTTATTTACTTTTATGTTGTAACTATGTGTGTTTTTAAGATTCTTAAAGGGCAAAAGCCAAAGGTTTTCTTAAAGGTATTTTATATTTGTTTCTGAGGAAAGTATATCCTGCTCATTTAGAAAGCCTGGCAATCATACAGAAAGGAAGGAAAAATTCTTCCCAACAATAGAAACTATTAATTAACATTTTGTTGAAGAATGGGGAACATTTGAAGTAAACCTAATTTGATTGGAGACAGTGGCAAAGTTGTTGAATTTTGTCAATCTCAGATTGAATATATTTCAATCATACAACCTAATAATTATCCTATATGGTCACACAGTGAGGTTCTACCAAATGATGAAAATGTGGAAAGGTGCCATTTTAGCTGTGTATCATAGTCCCACTGGTATAGAGCTCTGGGGAGAACAAACACATTTTCTTAGGATTTCTATTACTTTGAAGAGGCACCATGATCACAAAAACTCTTATAAAGAAAAATATTTTGGGGGGGCTGGCTTACAGTTCAAAGGTTTAGTTCATTATTGTCATGGCAGGAAAACAGCAGTATGCGGGCAGACATTGTCCTGGAGAAGGAACCAAGAGTACTACATCTTAATCTGTAGGCAGCAGCAGGAGACTGCCTTACTGGCCGGACTTGAGCATATATGAGACCTGAAAGCTGCCTCCAGCATGACATACCTCCTCCCATCAGGCCATATCTACTCCAACAAGGCATACCTTCTATTGCCACTCCCTAACATACACGTCTATAAGGGTCACTTATTCAAACCACTACACACATTCCTTTCTAAGGACCAGAGAATCTGGGAGTGAGCAAACTTTTTTTTTCTCACTCTCCTTTACAGTTGGAGTGAGTAATTAACCTGGAAAGGGCACAGGGGAAAGGGTTGTGCCACCTGCCTAGTCTTTATAGGAAAAGTGAAAGCCAAGATGGGTAATAGCCAAGTAGGTACAGGACCTAGAAAAGCAGCCATAAGTTGCATAAGCTTCAAACACTTAGGTTTGGTCACCAGTACTCTGTAGTAGAGATGGGCAGTAGCAAGAGACATTTGGGAAACAGATAAACAGACACATCTCTGGACTTCATAACTGATTCTCTTCTAGCTGATTGTCAGAATCCTGCTTTCAGTCCTTAGCTAGATGCACCCTCAAAGAGAGAGGCAAGTGTGCATTCTGGAGTAAATGTAACTTCTGTTTTTAACACTCACTGCAGTGCTGTGACTTGACAAAAGGTGGACACTCGGGTGCATACTATTTACTGGGCGTCCAGTAAAATTCGTATCTGTACTCCTATCAGACACCTGTAATTCTGCATGCCCTTCATGCCTGTACACTATCTATCACAAGTCCTAATCCATCTTCTAGCACCCTGCCAACTGTACCATCTCTTTGCCTGTGTTTTAGAGAGAATCATGTTTTACAAGTTTTACATTTTAATGGCTCATACTGTCCATTAGTTAAGTAAGTATATTGCCAAACTTGATAGCATGGTGGCACATACCTGTTATCTCAGTACTTGGAAGGCTAAGGCATGAAGATCCTGAATTTGATGCCAGCTTGGGATACAGAGTGAGACTGCCTCAAAAACCAAAACAGCAACAAAGACCCACTCAAGCCGAGGCCTGCAACTTACCAGAGCCTAGATAACAAGGGTTAGAGAGAATGCATAGGGTGCCATTTGAGTGGTAGGAGAAAGCGCTTGGTACGTCAGCGTTACTGTTTTACCTTTGCCTCTTTCTTGGGCAGAGTGCCTGTACCTCTAAACTGTTATTTCCTCTTATGTAAAGTGGTCATGACAGTGCTTCCCATGTGCCAGAGCCAGGTGCAGTACCCATCTCTTCATTCTTGTCTTCACTGGGGGTAGCATGCATTTGTTTTCTCTTCTTCTGGGACAAGGAGTCAAGCCGAGCTGCTCCACACCCTTCCACAGACACAAGCTGCATGAGCATTAGCTTCCTTGGAAGCCATTATCTCAGAATCATTTATCATGATACACCAACTTCATGCCACAAAGGAAGTGGGCATCAGGTCAGTCACACCAGAGAAGCCAAAAGTAGAAATAGGAGAGGGCTTGGTGGAGTGAAGGGAGTGCAGCAGACATACAAAAGCTTGAGTCTTGGAGGCAGAACTTGAAAGGCCTCTAACCTTTAAAGTGCTATCAAAAGGTGAGGAGGTTAGAGATTGTTGGATTGATGTGTCTGCCCTGGAGTCCGGTTTGTACACTATCACCATAACTTTGGACATGAATTGCCATCTAAAGATCAGGTAGTCTTTGGTGCTAGGCTCCAGCAGGTGATTGGCTGGTGTTTCTTTCAGGAGAAGCAAATATGACATCCTTATGGAGAAGCTGTCTATGATGCTGAGCACACGGAGCAACCAGATTGAGACTCTGGGCAAGCTGAGGGAGGAACTGGTAAGTCCTTGAGGCAGGGTCTGGTGAGCAGCTGGGAGCTGTGTGTAACCTAGAGAACTTAGAAAGAGGGCGCACTAAAGACTTGAGCCTGATCCAGAGCCTGACAAATGGCCTTTTCCTTTCTTTTTTATTTTTGTAGTGCTAAGAATGGAATTGACCATTAAAACCTCATGCCTACTAAGCATTTTACCACTGAGCTATATCCCCAGCCCTGGCCTTTTCTTCTTCACAGTGAGAAAATGCTGGTTTTCATTGAAATTCTTACCCTTGACTGACTTCATTCCCTCTGGGGTTTGCTCTCAAACTCACTGTCAGAGTTCATGTGGGATGATAAAAAATTTGACATTTAGATTCTCTTTCATCATGAAACTTGTAATTTTACTCCCGGTGGTTTTATGCTGAAGTAACAGGGAGGAAAAAGCAATTACTGACCTGCTCCATCTCGGGCTCAGGAGTAGCAGCCGTGATGGAGTATGAGATGTAGCAAGCTCATGGTGACCCTGCTGCCTGGCTGCCAGGGATGGTTCTCAGTGGAATGTTAGCCAAGAGCCAGTGTTAGACATGGAGAGGAGACTGCCCTGGAAGCTAAACCATGGAGCTGGAAGCTGCATATCAGAATTTGGGCAGTAAATAGTCCTGAAGGTCTTGGATCACACCTGTCAGGACAATCATCAAGAGTCACCTGTGCTGTGCTAGTCTTTGACTTCATTGTGTACAGGAAAAAGGCCTCTCCCTGTCGTGAGAACCATTGCTTCCCTATCTCCAAGGAGCAGTAAATTGGCCTGGTGTTTTTGTTTTTTCACCTTGAGATTTCAGATAGAAATTTAAGTATAAGAGTTTAGGCAGGCCTGGCTCCACTGGTGCTCATGATGGCAACCAGCTGATAGTGACCAGCCCCATCGAGTCCCTCAACTTTCTGTTACCTTCCAGATACTGATGGAATCAATTCCTTTGCAATTTTGGATGCCCTGCAGTTTGGGATAGGAGTGTATTTGTCTGTTTCAGTTGATCAAAAACTGGGAAATCAAAAGAAGGTTGAAATTTAAAAAAAAAAAAAAAAAAGAAAAGAAAAGAAAAGAAAACCTTTTAGGAGACTTAACTAGAAGTGAGGAAAGTTGCTGCAACAGGCTGAAGAAAGCCAGTGTCTGCCCCTTTGTTTCTTATGTTCCCTATTCCTGTGTATTCTCTAGGAATTGGGACACTGTTGTACCCCTTCTTGAGGAACAGGAAGTGATAGTCTTGTTCAGGTCAACACTATGCCTCACTCTTCCAGAACAATGTATCTTTGAGCATGTGGCTCAGTGAGTGTTTTCAGTCAGAGCTGGATCAAAGTGGCAGAAGTGGGTGAAGGTATCAGGTGGTCCTGTCACAGGGCTATGTCATCAGGAGGGCTAGTGGATGAACCCACAATGGGAGGGAGATGTGGCCCTGGACAGCTTACACCTGGCAGAGCAATTCACAGAAGAGATAGGGCTCTTAGAAGCCAGCAGTGATTAGATATAGTGGTGGATGACGGTGATGGATCTTAATAGTGTGGCTTAGACTAGAGTCTGGAAGCTTCAGCCTTGGGTAGTAGCTGTGTCAGTTGCATAGAGAAGCCCAGGAAGAGACAGTGATGGTGTGAGGCACTGAGAGAAGGAGGACATAGATCCTGGATCCTGGCCAGCAGGCCACTACTGCGCCTTGAACTTGGATGTATTTTGAAAGTGACACAGTGGTGAGTGGTGACCCAGCCAGGATATAAGAGGACTGACAGAAGGTCTGAAGATACAACTCAGGCTTTGAGTGGCTGATCCTCAGGTAGACTGGAATGTGACACTGGGCTGGGGTGAGAAGGCTGGGATCTGGGACTCATGCTGTGTGTTCTGCGAGCCAAGGGCAGGGTATGGGTGAGGAGGGACACTTCGTGAACCAAGGCTGAGATTTATGGAGCATGAAGGCTTTCTGGGTATTCTCTGGAGTTGTCTAGTCTGCAGCTGGCAGTTGATTCCAAGGAGAGCCAATTAAAATAGCCTGTAGCTGAAGTGGGTGCTTGTCTTGTTGGGGCTCCTGCTGTTCTCTTTGGTGAACAGAACGTACAGGTCCCCTGAAGGGCAAGACCACATCATCTTCCCTCATTCTGGATGGTCCAGAGCTCAACGCCATATGCTTGGGGTAGGAATTTGATGGATGGGTTTCCAAAAGCTCTTTCTAGCTGATAGGCTCAGCTAAATTAACAAAAGGCACTGCATACAAATCTGCGTGTTTGAAGGAGTCAGATGGATTCATCTGGATTTCTTGGATAATCATATGTTCTGTAGCCCAAGTGCTGGCTCCTTGGAGTGGGCTGCAGATGTGTGCTGAGGCTCCTAGGCATCTGCTGCCTCTGCCCCCGTGGGCCAGGCAGTCCCCAAGACTCGGGGTAGCACTGAATAATGAGCACCTTCTCTTCACTTTTCCCTGGCTGGTGCCTGAGAAGCTGTGTCAAATAACAACTTGCTGGCTTTGGTTCTCTCATTTATTATGTAGGTCCTAGGATGGAACTCAGGTCTTCTGACATAGTGGCAAATACCTTTACCTACTGAACCATCTCTCTGGCTCCTTAGGTGACTTTAATTTTTTTTTTTCTCCACTGCCTTTGGGAGGACTCTTAATGGTTCATGCACACACTTGGATTTTAAAAGCAGTATGGGGAAGTCTTGTGGGCAGTCTCCTCTTAGGTCTGCCCCCACCAGTCCCACCTGACCTTGTCTACCGTTCCAGAATCTATTCAGCACATCTCTTTCCCCTCTTGTATTCACAGCAGGATGATTTCTGTACTGCTCCAGACTTTGTTCAGCTCCCTGAATGTAGCTTGGCAGTCTCATTAGTACCTGTGGCATTTCTTCAGTAACTGTCAGTCGGTAGTTGTCATCCTGAACACTGGTGTTTCTGCAATGCCGGGATTTCCCAGTGCCTTAACTTAGCAGTACCTGTGGGCTTGTGTTTTTCAGGGGCTGTGTGAAAGGACGTTCAAGCGTCTGTACCAGTATATGCTGAATGCTGGGCTGGCCAAAGTGGTGTCCCTTCCCTTGCAGGAGATTCACCCTGAGTGTGGTCCCTGTAAGACCAAGAAAGGTAAGAGCAGAGACTTACGGCCAACTGGCTCTCCCTGTCGTCATTTTTCTCTGGTCACATACTGCCTTGGAGTGTGAAGATTATACTCGATTCGGTTCCTTACTGCTCATTGCCCTCCATCTAGAAGGGATCCTAGAAGTATGACCTGCATTCTAGTGAACACCTCTGCAAGGGTGTCCTCCAGCAGCCTGCCGTCTTGCACCAATCCCTTCTTTGTGCTTTTATTCATTCCTTTTTTGGTACTGGGGACTGAACCTAGAGCGTTGTGCTTTCTGGAGCAAGGGCTCTACCACTGAGCTGTTTACCAAGCCCTGTTTGAAATACAGTCATGTCACACAGCAGTAAGAATGTTCCAGGGATGAACAGCACAGCATGCACTCACACATAGATAGTGAGGGTCAAACACTCAGTGTGGCTTCTTGGTGTAATCAACAGAGAGGCAGCATAAAGTGTACATGATTGGCTGGATATACAGGCATACTGCTTAGAATAATAAACATTTTCTTCAAGTAGGAAGACTATGTTCTAAAATTATCATGACTGTGTAACTCAGTAACATAATAGTTGATTAGCAAACATTATGTACTATCTGTCACTGTGCTGTGCTTTTGCCACAAATGCAGGAGAAACCATTACACTGTCACAGCAAAGGGTCATTAATTGAGAGAGGTGTTTAACTTTTTTATAACTATAATACTGCTGCTGTGTGTGCAGCACACATGACTGTTCTGCATCTCATATCCTTCTGTGGCCCTACAAGGTTGATCTTAGCATCAACATCTGACTTGTAAGAAAGCTCAAAGAAGCTAATAGAATTGGGAGATAGCTCAGTGGGCAAAGTGTTTATTGAACAAGCATAAGATCTGAGTTCAGGTCCCCAAGAACCCAGGTAAAAAGCTGAGTATGCCGAAGTGCACCTGTAACCCTGGTGCTAGGGAAAGTAGGGATTGTGAGATGAGGATATGAGGATCCTTGAGGCTTGCTGGCCTGCTAGCTTAGCTTAACCATTGAGTTGTAGGTTCAGTGAGAGACCAGGTTTCAGAAAATGAAGGTAGAGATGTAGAGGGATTTTAATCTAGCTACATGACTACTCTATATACTCTATAATATAGACACACCCTTAGCACACACCTTTAATTCCTCTGGTTAGTATACAGAAGTGCCCTTAGTACACACCTTTAATCCAAAACAATGAAGGTAAAGTTAGTTTGTAGAAGAAAGCAGTCATGTTTGTACATGATATCTAATTGAGTGGCAGACAAAGTGATGAGTCAGAGAAAGATTTGACAGAACAGTATATGCCGAACTCTCATGAGAAGGGAGAGGAAAAGAGGCTAAGAGAATAGTGTAGGAAAAAAGGAGGCAGTTTAACTGGGACAGTTATAGAGAAGTTGCAAGAGAGAACAAGCTAGACACAGGTGAAAACGAAAGAGCCAGAAGATTAGAACATGTTGCCAAAGTTAGTAAAAGCTAAGCAGAGCAATTCAGGAGAGGCAAGATTGAATCAGTCGGTTTGGAAAGCCTGAGTCAGAACAGCTGAATTGAACCAGCCAGCCAGAGTTCAGAAAGAGCAAGAAAGTGTAAGCTTACTCAGCCCCAAGTCTCAGGATGAAAACATTCTAGACCTAGATAAGATTGTAAGGAGGCTAGAAACTTCTAAGACTAGGCCTAAGCTAGTAGACTTCGGAGATAACACTTAAATCAGGTGTATAAAAGATACTTTAACATTGAATGCAGTTGATATAGGTTTAATATAGACTTCTGACCTCCATGCAAGCATACCTACACACATATATTAGCACACCTTACACACACACAAAGTTTGCACAGTTGATATTCAACAGGTACAGACTGTGAAGAAGCTTAAGATAGAGGCTGGAGTGATGGCTTAGTGTTTAAGAGCACAAACTGCTCCTCCAAATGGACCCAGGTTCAATTCCCTGTAACCTCTATTAGGGCTCACAACCATCTGAGGTCTCAATCCAAGGGAATCTAATGCCTCTGAAAGCATTGTATTCACAGATACACAGGCAGATAAAATACCCAACACAAAAATTTACAAAAAAGAAACTTCCACGAAGACAGGTAGGTTATAACACCCTAGCAACTTCATTTAGGCCTTTATTTTTCATGCTTGTCCTATGCCTCTTGCTTGATCAAATCTTTGTAAAATCTGAAAGTTGGAGCTTTCAGTAGATTAGGATAGTAGAAGATAAATGTTTTTCTGTGCTCAAATGCTACTGAAGTGATGATAGAGACATAGCAGGGGTTAAGCCAAGAACACAGCAGCAGGCATGCAATGGCTCTCAGCAACACCTGAGGGTGTAGTAACAGGAGACCAGACTGGGGAAGCTAAGTACCTATGAAGGGTGGGTAACTAGAAGCTGACACCTGAACTGGAAATCAAAGATTCTAGGTGCCTTTAAAAGGACAAATACAGATGGGACAGAGATTAGATGAGCTGACACTCTGCATGAGAAGCATCACATCTTGCTTCCCTCCTGTATCCCACGTGTCAGGAGCCTAGAGGGTTTCTAGATATGTGGGCATGAGAACAGGCCTGGGACAGGATGGAGTGCCGGCAGTGAAGAATGTGTGGCTGTCCAGAGGTGTGATTCCTAGCAGCTGTGGTTCCTTTGGCTGTCTCCTGGTCCATCTCATTTGATGACATTCTTCCATGGTTTTCTAGACTTTGTCTAGCAAAGCCACATGCTGTAGGTAAGACCAGAGGAAAGGAATATGGACTGGGGTGCTTATCTGTGATGGTTTAGGTAAGGTTCAGGATCTCCAGCCGTTGCCTCTGGAACAACAGAGGGACTAGAGCCTAGGACATGCCCTATACCACTGAGCTCCACTCCACCCCATCTGATACCTCTCTAAAAGGAAACATCATCTCTTAGAACTGTTTATCCTCTAGAACACTGACAACCAGAATTTAAAAACCTGGGACTGAGTTCTGAAGAAAGTGACCAGTTCAAGAGCAAAGGCCTCCACATACTGAATGCTGGAGTCTTCAGCTAAGGAAAGTAGCTCATCACATTTCTAACACATCTGACAGCTCACCCTTCACTGGGGCCCGAGTGATGCAGCTTTTTCCTACTCACCTCCTTCTGAAACACTGACCTCCAGGCAGCATCCTAAAGCAACACATTGTTGGGGAAAATGAAGCCTAATAGAATCCAGGGAACAGAAACCCTTGAAAAGTAGACAAAAACTCAATTCTCAGAAAGGAGTGGATGTTCATGAAAACAGAGCAAGAAGCTGTGGAGACAAAAGAAGGAAAATGGTTCTAAACAGTTCAGTGGAATTGGAGAGAGTAAGAGAAAGTGCACAGAAAGGTCTCAAGAAAGTGGAATGCTAAGTTAATACTAGAAAGGGGGGGTAGGTGGGTGGGTGGAGTCCCATGTTTCCTGAAAGGGGTACTGCTGCTGTGCTGCTGGTACACAGTCTCCTTCCACTGGGCCCCAACTCTTAACAGTTCCATCACTCTGAAGCAGCACAGACTGCTAGCCAGGCCTTTATCAGTGGGCCTTTGGGGCCACTTCCAAACCATAGCACAGCAAACAGGACAGAGAGAAACAAAAGGAACTGTCATGTCTCTAGTATAGTGGACAAAAATCCACACTAAGATCCAACACTGGAGGACTTCTCCAGTATTGGTGAAGGAAAACCCTGGCAAGATATGGCAGATGCAGGATGGGAGGGCTCAGGAGGACAGAGGTACATTTTAGTATTCTGGACTGTTGGAAGTAAGGTGTTAAAAATAACAGACTTCAATAATTTGACTTTCAGTGAGGAGATACTAAGGAAGAATCTGTATTGCTATGCAGGCCACTGTGGCCAGAGTTTTCTTCCAGGCTTAGGTTCCTGCAAATTCAAAGTAACCTACTTGACACTAACAGCTATCTAAATGGGCTTTTGAAGTCAGGCAGTCCTAGCCTGTGACTTCCTGGTGAGACTGCCTTCAGGAAATTACTTGACCTCTGTCTCAGCTTCCCTCAGTTGGCTTACTGGGGTTGTGGCACCTACCTTCTAAGGTGCTGTGATACTCTTGTGGGATGGTGGACTCTGAGTAGGCCAGAGGCTCGTAGCAGCTAGGACAGATCTAAAAGGACTTTTTAAATTTTGTTTTAGTTTTACTGTATAGCCCCTGCTGGCCTAGAACTCATCAAGATCTAGAAGTGCTGGAATTAAGAACATGTATCACCACACTAAAGGGCTAGATGTGTGTTCTGTTTAGTATGCAGTATTTGTTTTTATTTAGTGTGTTTCTGGAATTTAAAACAGATTTTTTTTTAAAGCCTGGGAAGTCTTAAGGTCAAAGAGGACATAGTAGTCCCATTTCCTTCATGTTAATTAACTGACAGATGGAGCCCACTTTCCCACTCCCCTCTTAGCAGTGACACCTGCTTGCTGCTATATAACACGCAATCTGTTTCCCTCTGGTGTGTCATCACCTTCAAGATATGTCTGTCCATGAGGAATCTCCATAAGCCTGGCCCGGGAGGACAGGACTTCCCAGAAGAATACAGTTAGTGATAAAGAGGTGGCACCCAAGTTGATCAGTGAGGACAGTTAGACTGTGTAGACTATCATGTGCACACCAAGCCTATCCTGATTGCTAGAGGTTGTTCTTAGCCATGATAGTTCCTGTACCTACACCGTCTTCCATCTCTGCTTCTTGGGTTTGCAACCTGGGCTCCCAGCCAGCTCTTTCCTCTCTTTGGTGGCCCTGGCTTCTTTGCTTTTCTGAGTGACCTTGTGCTGGGTTCTGAGCTCTGAGAGGAGCTAGTCACACCCTTTGTGTGCTTTATGTTCCTAGTACCTGGGCAGAATCAGCTCAGGGCCAGGTGAGAGCTTGGTACATGTACTTTAATCAAGCTCCATATCAGTTGCCTTTCTTATGCAGGAGACAGAGCTGAGTACAGTTTTCAGGGGTTTATGCCTTGAGCTCTATCGGTTCTGTTTTAGAATAAAAAAAATATAAAACTTTTTTCCAAATCACTCTGGAATAGAAAGGCTTAAAAAAATAAAGGTGATGCCTTACTTCATGTAAATTTACAAGTGTTCCTGGATATACATGAATTGTTTTTGAACACCTTAAGCAGAGTTTGGATTTAGGCACATTTTGTGCATACACTTTACCATATCTATTTGCCAAAAGCAAAATAAGCTTTGTAATTAAAGCAGTTGGCCTGAACTGCTCTGATTTATAAATTCTAATTATTCTCCTCAAGTATTTACTAGCCACTGTGTGTTATTAAATTGTGCTGATAAAAAAATAAGGAGAAGTAAATTTGGTAACCCCTTCCAAAAGGATCCCAGTTGGAAGCCCTTAGTGGAACACTTCTGAGTAGACTAGCTGATGATTGAGGGAGTCACCTCACATTCAGTTCTGAAGGGGATGGGGGCTGAAGCCCTCTCCAGAGATGATGGCCTTGTGATTCTTAAGAAATAAACAATTCTGCAGAAACTAACTTGGATATGCGTCCCCACTCCTAGTTTTCTACACTTAAAATGAGGAATCTAAACGTCAAGCTGAGAAGTCAATTCTGTTTGCAGTAACTTGGAACAAATTTAACAAAATATGTGCAGATCAGTTACTATGAAAACTATAAAACACTGCTGAAATTTAAGATCTGTGCAAACGAAAACGGATCAAGCATGCTAATGTTATGCTAAGACTCCCCAGATTGATCTGATTCAACACAGTCCATGTCTGATTCCATGGAATCAGAATCCGAAGTTGGTTCTAAAATCTATAACTAAGTGCAAGGAACCCAGAAAGCTAAACAGTCCTGAGGGAAAAGGATAATGTAGAACTCACACTTCTGTTTTCAAACCCTGCTGCAGAAATCAGACAGTGTGGTAGACAGAGCACAGAGCAGATAAACATCACACAAGAAGCCCCGGTGTGTGTGTGGCTCAGGTGGTTCTTACTTAAGATAAGAGAAGAATGACCACACAGCGGCTTTGTCATATGATTCCACCTGTAGGAAAGTCAGTTGGAAAATCTGGAATAGGATTGTTAATGTTTAGGGGGCAAAAAGGATAGAGAACTGGAGGTGGTAAGAGTCAGGCTGATATTGAATACATAGGCTGTGACTTGTACCCACTGAAAGGATAGATATACAATATGTGAAATAAATGTCAGTCAAATTTAAAATAAAAAACTATTCCAAAAAATATACAGGGTACAGCAGAGTAAAATTATGACCATTAAGAGGGGGACATTCAAAAAATATAGTAGGATTAAAACATACAACCTAGGATAGAAACAAGCCATATAAAGAATAACAGAAGTTCAATAAATTAAATATACAGGCCTAAAAGAGAGTCAAAGCCAAGAAAGATGGAAAAGATAAAGACCAAAACAGGATCAAAGGTGAACAAAAGCATAAAAACAAAGGGTTGGAGTTGTCCCAGGTTTTAAAAGTGTAGACCTTTGTGTTTTGAAGATGATGAAATAGTTAAAAATAAGTAGTTTAATAAGGGTAAAAGTGATTAAAGCACACTAGGTATAACATGAAAAGTAATTATTGTCAATAATTCATATATATAAAAGAAGCAAGAACATTTTAGTATGGCTGAAACTGTTAAAGGGGAAGCTCAGGTAAGGGTGAGCTTTAAATCCGACTATAAACAACTGGACTGGAGCCACTTGCACAGGGGCAAGGGCGGCATCTCCTAGAACGGCCCTTCTCTCTTTTCCACAGGTAGCAGCTATCAGCAAGAATGGGCATGAATGTCCCACCTTTGGGGGATGGGATCAGCAATGGTGGTGGCAGACAGCACACTCTTGACTAGGGGCTGGCAAGTGTGGAAGGAGGGGCTGGTGGGAATTCCCTTTGTCCCTTCCTAGTGTGTAGCCAGCTGATTGCTGGCTGTTGTTACCAGTGTTCTTGTTTCCTGTGTGTAAAACAGACCTGTCTATGGGCTTGTCCTAGACTTTAAAAACAGGTAGGCAAGGCAGTACTGCTATTGTTGAACATCCAGATAAAATGCTGGGCATCGTTCTAAGTTTTTCTCTAGTCCTCTTAACCTCTTTATTCTGTTTCTTCATTGTACTGCCAAGAAAATGGGGAGCACGGCTCATTGCTCAGATCATCAGGAGGGATAGTGCTGGGGCAAGGATTTAAGCAAAGAACAAGTAGTGGCGTCTGTAGTGGTTAGACTCAGTCCCTTGTGCTACCACTGTTCAGAGACTGAGTGGGACTCATGAGGAAAGGGAAGTGTGCAGGCCTGAGCCTGTGCTGAGGCAAGCCACCAGGCTCAGCATCTGCAGATCTCATTCCTGCAGGCCTCTCATCAAGCCACTGGCCATATTCCACACAGCCCCAAACATCACGCTTACAGAATAAACATACAGACATTCCTTCCACAGTCTGCTTTGCTGCTCAGCCCCATTTTTATTCTTTCCCTTTCTTTGACTTCTTACTCTGCCTAGATGTGCTGGAGATTGAGCCGTGGAGGCACTGTGGCATGTCCCGCAGGCAGAGTGCCTCAGCCCTGCAGCCAGAGAGCGTATGTGCAACATTCAGTGTGTCAAGTGTGGGAAAACCACTGTGTCTGTCCTTGCTCAGTCCAAGATGCATTTAGAATTAGCTCTGCTTGATGGATGAGAAACTTGGGGCTCAGAGAGGAAAGGAACTTTCCTGTGGTAGGCAAAAGCAGACTGTCAACTTGGGCCCTGTCACAGCAAGCTCAGTGCTTCTGGTTGCCTTGCCAAGCCTCAACTCTGTCTCTTTTTACATCAGAGGAAGCCTGTCTGATTTGTGTCTCTTCTGGACACAGTACAGAATAAATGTTTATGGAATCTGATTGAACTAAGGTCTTAGCAATCCAGCAGCTGGGTGTGATGTTTGTCCCTCAGCAGCTGTGTTTGAAGGCTACAGCAAGGCTAATAGGAAGGAGAGAAGGTACCATCTCGATCTGTTAGAAAAACTGTTTTTCCCCCTTTGAGAAAAAGCCTTGCTACTGAAACCAGGAACGGCCTTGTGCTTGAGTTTGTATTATCCTTGGAACAGAAAATCTGAGGATTGAGCTTCAATATCAGGCCTGCATATAAGAACCTCTGTCTGCTGAGCCATCTGGCTCACCCTGTTGCTATTCTTCATTGTTACAGCTGAGGAAACTGAGGCACAGTGTAAAAATATTTCTTTATTCTCTTAATGTATTTATTTTCTTGGAGGCTTACTGCCACTGTCTGCTAACCTAGACCTAATCCTAGAAGCAGCTAACCCCTATACAATCTAATCTAGGCCTAGAATGTTTTCAGCCTCTGAGAGTTGCTGCTGAATAGGCTTACCCCTTCCTAGGTTTTGTTTTGTTTTGTTTTGTTTGTTTGTTTGTTTGTTTGTTTTTCCCGAGACAGGGTTTCTCTGTGTAGTCCTGGCTGTCCTGGAACTAACTCTGTAGACCAGGCTGGCCTCGAACTGAGAAATCCACCTGCCTCTGCCTCTGCCTCCCAAGTGCTGGGATTAAAGGCGTGCACCACCACCGCCAGGCTTCCTAGTTCTTTCTGAGCTCTGACTGGCTGGTCAACTCAGCTGGCTCAAAACTGTAGGTAGGATAGCTGGAAATGCTTCCTCTAGGCGGGAAGTTAGGCGCAGCAGCTCATTAAAGGCCTTCTCCATGGTTCCTCATGGCGCGGCCCCAATTTCATGAAAAGGTCCATGAGTTTTACAGGCTTTATTTTTATGGCAGATGGTAGTTGAATCTGGGTGTGCCACCAACCCCCCTCCCCCCCCCCCAAAAAAAAAAAAAAAAAAAAAAAAAAAAAAAAAAAACTCAGGGCAGACCTGAGTTAAGGGGGGAGGGTCTGGGGAAGAATCCTTATTGGCTCCACACACTGGTCTTCAGGCATCTCATTAGTATGTAAATATCTCTAAGGCCTGAGGCTGGTAGCCCTCTACCTGTGCTCTTTGGGTGAGGCTGCATTGCCCTGAATGTGACTGAACTGTATAGGTCAATAGAGTTCCCCACCAAGTGTTAGCAGCCTGGATTCTGGGAGCGAGGCGGAATAGATGCCTGTCCCATACAGGCAATGGACACCTGTTGGGTCTCTGGGCTTTCCAGCCACTGCATCTACCAAAACCAACCATCCTATCACAGTCGTACATAAAACTCTCCACTCTGACTCAATCTGACTTCTCTCACTTGACCTCTCCTGAATTGCTCCTCTTGGCCATATACTAACTTTGGAATATGTAATAATCTTCTGGCTCCTTCTCATTCTCTGGCTCATTCTGTCTTCACTTGTATCTAGCTTATTCTTTCTCTGCAACGTGTCTCTGTACCACTGCCCCAGTAAAGCTGCCTCCTCTCCTTGTTCCCTCTCTGCACTGCCCTCTTAAGTAGCTTCCCTTTCCTCTCTTCTCGTGATAATTGGGCAGATCCTTTCTCTGATTCGTCACTGTCTATTCGTCACTGTCTATCACTCAGTCATCACCTTCAAACATGGCTGCTTCCTTCTACAAACTAACTTTACCTTCATTGTTTAAGATTAAAGGTATGTACTAAGCACAAGTCTGTATTCCAGCCAGAAACTAAAGGTGTGTGCCAATGGCTAAGCCACACCAGATCTAGAAACCTTTTTCAGTAAATAACATAATCTTAGAGTTCGTAGTGTGATCAAATATCCTGCAACATTTTCTTCTTTTTTTAGTCTAAGCTAAAAATTGAATACAATTTAACTATTTCAACAGAAACAATTGTCAATCTCATAAATTTAAACTATCCTTATGAAGGAAGACCCTTGACAGGAGGATCCTTCATAATTGCAGTCCTGATTACCTGTCCTTCAGCGGCAGTCCATTTCAGTAGCAGTGTTTTCCAGTCTGTCAGTCTGATGAACAGTCTGTCTTTCTTCAGCTGGTTTGCTGAGCATGCAGGGGGCATCTGCTTTTGCATCATCTACATTGCTGTCTTTCTGTGTCTCTTCCTTCCTTAAATTGTGCCTTTCATGTGGAAGCTTCTCTTTCTCAGATGGATTCTTATGAATTTTGGTGGAACCCATAATTCCACCATAATATATAATAATCCATAATAGTCTTTCGGGCAAAACCTCTTCCCCAATGTAACACATTCCCTAAGTTCCATTCTGATGTTAAAACATCTTTAAAGTATACAGGTTGATGTAATTCAGCAGTGTTTTGTACAATCTAGTATCTTTTAGGTACTCTTATTTCTCCTTTCTGTTTATCCAGGTACAATTAGATCTTTATGAATCTATACATAAACTAGACATTCAGGCACTTGAATTTTGCCCAGCTCCAAGCCGACAAGCTAGGCTTCTTATCCATTGTCAGTGGGCTGTCTGTCTTGATCCTCAATTTCATTAGGCACCATAGGTTCACAATTAATGCTTTCCTGTTCTCTTATTTCCTCTGTCTCTTGTCTTTTATGCCTTTGTATTATTACAGCTAATTTTTCTTGTTGTACAGCTATTTCTTCAACATTTTTAAGAGGAAAAATAGAAATATTGCACTTGAAATTAGGGAGGGGTTTCCTCCAGTGGTCATAATTGTAATGAATATAGCAATGGCTTTTTCAAGCAACATTTCTGTCCCTTCAACTTCTACCATTGCTCATAAGGGATCTGAAATGGAATTTCCCATTTTGGGATGGGGGGGGGATATAGTTGAAATATTTTTATTGTTTGAGAATTCCAAACAATGTATTGTGATGATATTCTTCTCATTTATTCCACCCACATCACTCTCTTTCTTTGAATTCAACATTTGTATCTCTTCTACATTAAATTATTGTTTAATAACCCCATGATAAACCCTTACAGAAAATTGTTCATTCCTCCACCAGAAGATACTAACTGTCCATAGTACGTCAGTTAGGAGTAGGGGCTCATGGACCCTTCCCACTCCATGCTTGACTGTTGACTGGCTTGACCTGTGCAGGTGACCACAGCTGCTATGTGTCATGAGGGCAGCATTCCTTTCGTATCCAGAAGACACTGTTTCCCTCTGAGCCTCCCTGACTACAGGCTCCTACAGTCTGCCTGCCCCATTTTTCATGATGGTCTTTGAGCCTCATGGAAGGCGTATGATAATAGCTATCCAATTAATCATGGCTGAAATCAGTAAAACAAGAACAAAAATATAAAGAATCAATGAAACAAAGACTTAGTTCTTTGAAAATATTAACAAGCTTATCATATCTTCTGGCCAAGTTAAACAAAAGAAAGAAAAGTGTCAAATTAATAAAATTAAAGAGAAGAAAGGAGACACAGAGAAAACACAAGCCTTTTTAAAATTTACATTTCTCCAAACTAGAATATTCTTTTAAAGTATTGATGATTTTCTGGATGTATATGAAGCTTCCCATTTTTTCGTGCAGGAAAAGTCTGCATATATCATTAAAATTATCTTTTGGGGTGGCTTACTGTGATTCGATAATGATTCACTGTCTCAGGCTCCTGCCTTACCCTTTGCTCTGGGCTCAAAGCTACCATTGCTCTGAGGTCTCCCGAGTCTCTCAGCATCCAGCCGAAATCAAAGAGCTGATGATGTTTCCTCTGGAGCTGATCCCAGGTGAATTTTCCTCTGTGCCTTTCTGTCAGAGTCTCCTGTCCTCTGTCTTTCTGTCAAATGTCCTCTGCTTTCTGTAATGTCGGTGGGCTTTCTTCTCCCATCATGTTGGGTTTTTCTCCCAGCCACATTGAATGACAGATGTAATAGTAAATAACTGTGTGATAAATATTCTGCAACAATACAGAAAGAACATATTACTTAGCCAAACAGGTAGAACTGGCAAAGGTGGCCACCTATCTAGTTGTCATCACTCACCACTGTCATATGACTTTGGGACTCTGGGCAGGC
Source organism: Arvicanthis niloticus (assembly GCF_011762505.2). NCBI lineage: Eukaryota > Metazoa > Chordata > Mammalia > Rodentia > Muridae > Arvicanthis > Arvicanthis niloticus. The sequence continues at coordinate 92,822,537 of NC_047658.1, read as the reverse complement.
CCCTCTGCAGTCACCTAAGACTGTTACCTCCTCCAGTTGTCCTAGGGCTTCTTGATAAATTTCCCAGAGTTTGCTCACTGGGGTGTCACACTAAATTTCCATGCCGTTTGCTCTGCTCACCCTTAGCTTTCTCCTTTTACTTGAGGAAACCTAACAGTAATTTGCCCATCACTGACAAGCTGTGGGGAGCTTGAACAGGTGATCTAACCCTTCCATGCTTCAGTTCCCATGTATATAAAATGATTCCTGGAGTCCTTAGGACCAGTGAATGAGCTGGCATAGTCTGTGCCAGGCATCTACATTGTTTCCTATCTTTGTTGTCCTTTTCCTTGGGCATAAGTGTGGGTTTTCCCCTGATGTGGTATGTTGCTGTTGGCTATCTGAAGGTAGATGTCACATTTCCCTCAGAGCAGCCCAGAGTACGGCTTGTGCTGCAGTGAGGCCCCACCTTGTCTGTATTTGTTACTGGCACTCATGTCATAAAGGTGCTAGCTCAGACCTGTTAATCTTGTCTGCCTTGGCCTCTTTTTGAGTTATTTTGTAAACTAAATTCTTAGCCTCAGTCACCAGAAGGGCTCTTGTTGGCTTTAAAGGAAAAGTTGTTCTTCATTTCTTGAGCAAATCCCATGTGTGGGCCCTGCCTGGAAGACTGTTCAAAGGAGTAGGCCATGTCCTCCAGGGCACCTCCCTGATCCTTTTGTGCAGGTAATTCTTCCTGCTCTAAATTTGTTAACAAGGCACTGTAGTCTTGTCCCTATGACAAGTAGTAGGTATTTTAAGGTTTTTTTTTTTCTAAATTTATATTCATTTTATTTATATTAATTTTCATTTTAATTGTGTGTATATATCTGCCAAGTATGTGCCACATGTGTAAAACGCCCTGGCTGGATGAGATCATTTGATCCTCTGCATTTAGAACTAGATACAAGCAATTATGAGCTCTTTGATGTGAGATGCTAAGAAGCAAACCTGTGAGTGCTGGTAACTAGACCTGGGTCCTCTTAAGTATAGCAAGTGTTCCTAACCACTAAGCCATCTGTCTCTCCAGCCCCAAGATTAGTAGTTTTAAACTTCGCAAACACACCTCACAGGGGATGAACTTGCTGTGATCATAGGTCAGCTATGGCCTTTCAGGATGTTATCAACTGCTCTCGGATGAGGTGCTGTGTCTGCTGTCTCCTGATGTATGCCCTGTTCCTAGGGACTGATGTCATGGTTCGGTGCCTTAAGCTCCTGAAGGAGTTCAAGCGAAAGATGGAAGACGACCATGATGATGATGACGATGAGGAGGTCATCTCCAAAGGTGTACCTCCTGTGGACATCGTGTTTGAGCGGGACATGCTCACGCAGACCTACGAGCTCAGTGAGTCCTGCTCACAGTCCTTGCCTGAGGTCATGAGCCCTGGAGTGTTAAAGGTGCTCCCCATGAGGGAAATGGGCTCCAGCACATAGCACCTAGGAGGCTGCAGGCTTCTGCTTTGGATCAGGGTGGAGCCTTGCTGCCTCCTAGATATGTGGCTTTAACGAGATCCTTGAGCCTTGCTTCCCTGTCTGTGAAAATGGGGTTTGTTACAACAGAATTCTCTAGAGATGCACCAGTAGACTGAGGGTAACAATATCTATGAGGGTATTTATTAGGGAGATTGTTTCATGTGACATGAAGAAAAAAAAAAGCAGAGGATAAGCATACACGTGGAGAAAGCACCACATACTGCTTCTAGAACAGCCCAACAGAGAGCAAGAGCTCACTGCAAGGTGGAGGGCTCTAACCCATATTGCAAGCACCTTGCAGTCTGCTGCACAGAGGAAGTGAGCATAGCTATTCTACTGAAGACAACAAAATTCAGCTTCTGTGCTCTTCTGCTGCTTGGGTTCTGGCACCTCCATCGCCTTCTGAATTGTTCCATCTTAGACTCCACCAGCAGATCATGCTGGCTAATCTCTTGCTCAGCCTTTATGAAGGCTGACAGATTGACAGTTCTCATGGTGGCTCAGATTCCTCAGAACACAGTTTAGAAACAACTGCCTAAAGCCCTCTTGTCCTCATGTATGGCCTATGAGCCATCTCTTCTCATTCTGATGGCCATCTTTATGTGTGTCTGAAGTAGAAAGCCTCTATGTCCTGATTGATTTTTGCCTGGCATCCTCAAGTATGTGAATGCATTTAAGGAAAAAACAAAAACAAAAAACAAACAAAAAACGTATTTTCTGTACAAAGAGCTTTGACATCTCTCAAAAGCTCATGTAGCAGCCTCCAACCAGGTTCCTCCCTGGAATTTTTGATCCCAGGATATTTAGAAAGGGCTTGTAAAAGGCAGGTACTGTACTGATACTGAGTAACAGGCATGGACTCCAGGGTAAGAACTGCAGACAACATACACAATAACAAAAACAGGCAACAAGTTCTCCTGTTCTCTGCTATGGGGCTGCTGCCATCATTTCCTCTGGTACTTCTTGCTGGTCAGACTGTGAGAAAAGGGACAATTGTTGGTCTCCACAGGAACATGAAAGTGCACGTTCCAAGAAAAGTTTTCAGGAGATGAACATGGGGGCACATGTACCTGGGAGCTGAGACAGGATGATCACATGTTCAAGGACAGCCCTTCCTGCCGCCCCCAAATATTGTCTTAAAAATCATTTTGATGCTTTTTGAAAGGGTCAGTTTCATTTTTCTGAGTAAGTTCATTTGTGAGAAAAGGTTAACTTCCTACTGCTGCTTAAAAGTGATGTTAGAGACTTTAATAGGTCGGCTTCCCTTGGAATATAGCCACAGTGTGCTTTCCCTTTAGTGTTTTAGTGTGGAGTACCAGAGAGCTAACACACAAAGTGAGCCGCTAGTGTTGTCAGGGTCAGGTAGCATTCTTCAGTCTGGCAGTGGAGTATTCCTTGGGGAAGAGGGGGAAGTGCTTTCTCTGTCTGGTGGTTCCACTTTTGTGCTTAGCAAGGGAGCAGGGAGGTAGCTGTGAGTAGCTGCCCCTGTACAGTGGCGGGGTTCAATGTGGTGTTGTTCACAGTTGAGCGCAGAGGAACAAAAGGAATTTCCCAAGCTGAGATCCGAGTTGCCATGAACGTGGGAAAACTGGAAGCAAGAATGCTGTGTCGGCTCCTTCAGAGGTTCAAGGTTGTCAAGGTAACATCCTTTCATCCCTATAATACCTCATCTAATGTGCCCATGGGATTATACATTGGAGAAACAGATGCTGTACTCTGTCCATGAGGCAGTAGCTGTATGAGGCTACTAGCATGCTAGGCCTCCCTTCACTGAGGGCTTCTCTGGTTCTGCATCTTAAAAGCTGAAGCACTGTAAAGAGTGACAGGCCAGCAGCACACTCCTGGGTGAGAGCAGTCAGCTGGGGCTGGCTGGTGTCTGGTAAGCTGCCTAGCCTCTCATTAGTGTGACTTGCCTGGCACCTGGAAGCATCAGAGCCAGTAACTGAAGCCTAGTGTTCCCCTTTTGTAATTCAGAGCTGTATCTCAGCTCCTAAGGCCGATATTAGTCAGCTTTCTATAGCTATAATGAAGTAACCAAGGCAGTTAATTATAAAGAGGAAGGTTGCTGTGGCATGTTCTAGAGACTCTACTCCAAAGTCAAGTGGTTCTTGCTGCTTTGGACCTCTAATGAGACAGCAAGTACCTCATGACAGGAGCACGCTGGTACAATAAACTCACATCCTGAGCAAGAAAGTGGTCAGGGACTTAGACACATACACGTAGACGCACACACACATGCACTCGTACACACCCCTTTGGGAGCACTCCTCATTGACCAGGACCTCCTATTAGACTCCCACCTCCTACAGGCTCCGCCCTTCCCAATAGTACCACTAAACTTCTACTCACTCAGACCCTCTGGTGGGCCACTGTGGGCATTTTACCAAGGCAGGGATTTATTAGTTGATCTATGTATATATAGCAGGGCTCTTGGCACCATTCCTGGCATGTAGTAGATTCATAGAAGATTTTAACTTGATCCCACTATATGCTGTGGGATGGGCCCCTTTCCCATTTTAGAAGCCAAGATGAGCATGGATTAGTAATGAACCAAAACACAGGTGTCCACAGCTGTGGCTGTGTGGAACTGGTGTCTGCAGTGTGTAGAACTCTGAGCTCTATATAACCAGCACAAGCTGATTCCTGACTGTATCTGTGAGCCAGGTCCAGCATCACGCACAGAAGGTGCATGGAAGATCAAGTTAAGGCCCTCTCCACAAAGAGCTCCTAGCTTCAGAGAGCAGACACAGTGCAGATCTTGTGTAGTCCCCATTTGCACCACCTGTACACCTGTAGGTGTTAACACCCTCTGGAGTGTGCTAGCTAACACATGTGATCGCCCTAGGGATTCATGGAAGATGAAGGCCGGCAACGGACCACCAAGTACATTTCCTGTGTGTTTGCGGAGGAGAGTGACTTGAGCCGGCAATATGCTCGTGAAAAGGCCCGAGGAGAGCTACTAACTACTGTGAGCCTCGCCTCAGTGCAAGATGAGTCCCTCATGCCTGAGGGTGAAGAGGCCTTCCTCTCTGACTCAGAAAGTGAGGAAGAGAGCAGCTGCAGTGGCAAGCGCAGGGGCCGAGGGTCCCGGGGGCATTCAAGAACCTCAGGGGATGCTGGGCCTGGCTCTCGGCCTCATCACTCCACTCCAGCTAAGGGTAAGGGCTGCTTGAAGCATGTGGGGGCATCAGGGCCATACACCCTGGCCAGAATCAAGGAGCAGTTGTTCAGCTCAGCAAATACCTGGAGATCTCCTAGATGCTATCATCACATAGATGTGGAGGAGACAGTCATATGTGTCCTGGCTACTTGCAAGGTATTCAGTCTCCTTGAATGACATTTTTTTACACGTTTTTACTATTAAGAAGATAAGAGTTCTATCAGCTTCATTCCTTCCCTCAGTCCATTGAAGAACCAGAGTTTAGTTTACAGAACACTACTGTGGAGGCAGGGGTGTTCTATTTGTTTGAGACTGGATTCTCCTATGTAACCCACCTTGAGCTCACTCACCCTTCCTACCTCAGCTTCCTGAGTGTTGAGATTTTATTGTATATTAGCTGGATGGCTTCAAATCTTGCTTTAAAAGGTATATTGAAAGTGGGTAGTTGATAGACTTGTGGATCTCATGTTCAACTTTGTACTCCAAGACTGTAGAGTGAGCCTGAGGAAATCCCTGGGCTAACCTGCCCTGACTGCCAAGCAGAGAAGCCTTTCTATTTGTTTTCTCTGACCAGCTGTGCCCGCTCTCATTGCAGGCGGGTGGAAAGTCCTAAACCTGCACCCATTGAAGAAGCCGAAAGCTGCTGCTGAGGAAAGATCCCGCAGAAGCTCTGCTTGTAGGGATGGCCTGGACACCAGCAGCTCATCTGAGCTCAACGCACCCTTCGACCCTCACAACATGGATAGTCACAGTGGTGACATTGCTGTGATTGAGGAGGTCCGCCTCGATAACCCCAAGGTTAGTAACTTGACTAGGGTTATAACTTGAAGACTCCAGTCTTCTTGGTTCTGTGCTTGAATCCAGGGACAGGAACAGGTAATAGTAGTAAAAATGTCACCTGCCAAACACAGGCTGTGAGCCAAGTGATGACGACAGCTCCACAAAGTGACACAGAATCATTTGCTGCCTCTGCCCCATGCTAGGCCTAGTCCCAAGTCTCCAGTGACCTCTGACAAGGTTGTCTTTTCACTTAAATTCAGAGATAAAGTTTGTGTGGTTAGTTTACATAGCCAGTATTGCTTTGAAGGCAGTTGGCAGTGCTTGGATCTTTTTGATTATCACACTTAGGAAGAGATAGGTTGATGGCCTTGAGCAGGTGGAGGGCAGAATGCTGCTGTTATTTTGAGACAGAATCTCACTGTTGCCCAGCTGTCCTCCAACTCCTAAGCTTAAGTACCTGGTGTGGACCAGCAACCAGGTGACTCTGTCTGCTACTGTTTTGTTCAGGCTTCGCGGCCTGAGAAGAAATATGGAGCCTGGTCTGTGAAGACTGAAAGGCAATGCCATGGGATGGGAAACTGACCTGCTAAGAGATGGCAGCATAGGGACCTTACCAGCTTCCATTCTCCTGTCCTGGAATAGCAGCAGCCTACACTTTAGCCAAGGCCCTGTTGCAGAATTGATAGGTTTGGGGTGATTTGAACTAGGCTCCTTCCACTCTTTAGTGCTTGCTAGATGCTGCCCAGTACCTTTGTTTTGGGTCCTCCTAATCCTGATGCAACAGGCCTTCCTCCCAGGCCAGAGTTCCTGTGCTGTCTGCTAAAAAGCAAGCAACCAAGCAAACAAACAACAACAAACACTCCATTTTACATCCATGGCTCCCTGAACGTTTTTTGGCAGAGCACAGCTCTGCTTCTGCAGCTTCTGGTTACTTGTAGCAACTTCCTTCAAAATGTTGCATGTCTCAACATGAAGGACAACAGGCTGCCACTTTTGGGACCTTTCTGAAGTCCCCTAGACTTCCCTCTCTACTGTGAGAGAACCCTGCCTGACCTGGAGCACCTGTAGCAGGCAGAGAACAAGCAAGACCCAGCTGTTCCCACATTGTCACCCCAGCATTTGAGATGCCTTTTCATTTCCTAAGCTATAGCCACCTGGCCAAACATGCCCTATGGTTGCCACATGATGTTAACAGGTATTCTTTTTCATTAAGGGTTCATGTTCAGACTTTACCACATTTTGATGTGACAAAGGCACAGGTTTGTGGTAAGCTCCTAGAAGACAGAACAACCTTAAGAATGAAAGTAGAGTGGGGGTGGTGGCCGGAGAGATGGCTCAGTGGTTAAGAGTATTGCCTGCTCTTGCCTGAGAACTTGAATTCAAATTTTAGTACCCAGATGCCAGTTCACAACCATTTATGGCTCCCAGGGCATCTGATGCCATCTTCTGACCTCCTTTGGTAGTGCATGCATCTAGCACATGGATAGACAGGAATGCAAGAACACTCATACACATAAAATAAAAATAAAATATTTTTAAAAAATTAAAGCTGTAGGTGAAAAGACAGCTCAGCAGCTTAATGTACTTGCTACTCTTTCTGAAGACCTGGGTTCAATTCACAGCACCTACACTAGGCAACTCAACAACCACCTGTCACTCTAGCTCCAAGGGATTCTACCCTTCTTCTGGCCTCTGTGAGCATCTGTTCACATATGGCAGACAGATACATACACATAAGTAGTAAGGGGAGAAGCACAGATTCCTGCCCTACTTCCATCTTTCATTTTCCATCCTGGTACACCCCAGGAAGCCTAGTCTGAATTCCCAGCCTGCTCTGCCTTGACTTCTAGAAGGTTTCTAGTTTTAGAGTCAGAAGCCTTGTCCTAGTACACATGCGCGCGCGCACACACACACACACACACACACATATTTGTTCTATATAATCCTGTACAGCTTTTTGCCTTTCCGATCCTTGGTTTCCTGTTGGGACCTGAGAGTAGTAATGAGGGTGCTGCTGAGCTATCCATGGCCTGACAACAGCCTTAGCAGAGGGTGCTGGACTCTTCCTCCCACTGGGGAGAAGCCAGGTAGACATGGAGCTATTCTTTGCTTTTGGAAGTGTCCCAATAGGTGATGCCCCAAGTCCCTCTCTGAAACTAGCTGATCCTAAAGTCACCCACAATCATCAGCTGACAGGTACCTCCGATGTTTCTGAACCCTGAAGTGAGAGAGTAGTGGGGTCTTGTGTAGGGAAGTAGCCTGGGGGATTCTCCTTGAATAACAGGACCTGACTTCCTTGGAAAAGAAATGTGCCCCTCAGGTATGGTGTCTGTCTGGTCCTACCCTTTCTCAACCTTGGCCTTGTGTTTCTGTTATATAGGAGGGTGGTGGCTCCCAGAAAGGTGGACGACATGGCTCAGGCCAGGACAAGCCTCACAAAACATATCGACTTCTGAAGCGCAGAAATCTGATCATAGAAGCTGTCACCAACCTCCGCCTGATTGAGAGCCTGTTCACGTAAGTTTCTGACTGCCCTTCTCCCTAGGAAGGGACTGGGAGGACTTGAGCTGCTGTCTTGATATGTGTTTTATAGTGTCTCATTGTCAATAGGATGTAGATTTGGGGTCCTGTCATTAGCAAGGGTAGACCTAGAAAAGCAAAATGCTAGGTGTCTCAGAGCCCATACTGGCTTTTCTCCTAACCTGAGTGTTACTTTTGTGCAGCTGTGACAGGCAGGCAAGAGAACAACTTGTAGGAGGATCTATTTGGCTCATGGTTTCTTGGGTTCTCCGTGTGGTCTCTTGGCTCTGTGTGTATAGTAGCAGGGATATGTAGCCAAAGAGCTTCTTCACCTGATGGCAGCCAAGAAGCAGAGAGAGGGCAAGCAAGGTCTGTCTCTTACTTCCTCCTGCCAGGCCCCACCTTACAAAGTCTGTAGTATCACCATCTTCTAGGTCCAGGTATTAAGCCCATGAGTTATAGGGGACATATGATATTTAAACTATAAGACTAAGGAATTGTTACAAGAGAAGCGGGAGCAAGAAACTTGCATGTAGTCACATTGCAAGAGTTCACAGACAGGACTATGTTTAAGGTCTGGTCTTTGTAGCTCTTGGTGGGGCATCACCTCCAAAGCTCTGAGACCAGAGTAAGAACGATTGGCAGAAGGGTCCTTACCCTGCAGTCACAAATGCAGATTCTTTGCTGTCTCTGACTGGGCTGTGCAAGGACCACCTCAGATATATCATCACCCTGGTCCCTTCTGTGCTGTAAGAGTTTGTCTGGGTGTCCTGGTGTCCACATCGGCCCTGCTCTTCTGTGGTTAGTGATGTAGAAATGTCACAAGAATCAGAAAGATTGAGAGAGATCAGTAGAATAGAAAGAGCCTCAGACCAAGGAACAATAGGTAAATTAGAGCTTTTCCTAACGGAATGTTTACTACGTGTACAGACTTGCAGAAGACAGGTTTCCATCCTTGCACTCTGTGCCCCTTCCCCCATTTCTTCTTATTGTAAAGTCATGTGATCTCTGTTGCTGTAGAGCTTTAGCTAATTTGTTTAGTCTAGAAAGATGGTATTTCATGTTTCAAGAAGCCCACCTTCATAGGATGTGAAAAACTTCTGCAGCGATTCCCTGGTTCGTGACAGACCTCTGTGCCCTGCGTGTGAAAGAGTGACCTTTTTCTCTACCATCCAGGATTCAGAAGATGATCATGGACCAGGAGAAGCAAGAGGGTGTCTCCACCAAATGCTGTAAGAAATCCATTATACGCTTGGTGCGGAACCTGTCTGAGGAGGGTCTTTTGAGATTGTATCGGACTACAGTCATTCAGGATGGCATCAAGAAAAAGGTAATGTAATCTCTTGGGCTTCTCCTTAGCCCACAGGCTAGCTAGCTCCATGCTGTGGGAAACTTTCTGGCCTAGTGTCTCTTTTCATTGTTGTGTCCTGATTGATCCTTTGTTGTTAGTGATTGGGACATCCAATTGTGCCTCTTAATGTCCTACTGGTAGACTTCCTGTGGAAGCTGGGAGCAGCCACTGGAGCATTAGAGCAGTCAGTTGGCTTAGCTTGGAACAAGAAGGAAGCAGACCTGTTACAGTTATACAGAACAGTGTTAGGATCTAGAAGGGTCATGGCCAATCTGGGATGTGTCTGTTTCTTCCATCTCCATATGTCTGTTTCTGTAGCACTGTGATGGGAGCTGTTCCCATAGTAACTGTAGCTCAGCAGCTTTGCACACATTTTACAGCATCAATTTTTCAGGGTCAGAGTAATTGGTATGGTGCAGCTGGACATTCAGGCTGAAAGCAGTGGGACTGTCTTCACAGCCCTGTAATTTCTGACTAGACTTTTCTCTCAGCTCTAAAGGAGTCCTGCTTTGATACTTAGTTTCACTCATAAGTGGACAAGGTCATTTCTGCTTTCACAGATCTTTTTTATTTTTTATTTTTTTATTTTTTTGAGATAACACACAGCAATACCAAAAAGTGACTTAAGAAATAGAGTTAGCTGTCGCATGTAGACAGGACTCATGGGCTTTTATATCTGCTGCAAGTCACCTTAAAATAAAGCCATCAGTCTCCTTGACGTAGCTCCTTCATCCACGGCTGTCTGCCATGAATCCACTTGAGAAGTGGCAGTCAGTAATGTGCCAGCCTTCCTCACTGAAGGATACATCAAAGCCCTAGAAGCTACTCTGTCAGACTTCCTTGGTGTCACTGTTGAGGGCAACAAATTCTCCCCTAGTTTGGGTCTGGGAAAACTACCTGGCCTCAGGATTGGCTTATCTAGTGCTATTCTAGAAGGCTAGCTTGTGAAGATCAAAGCCTGGGGGAGGGGATGAGGGTGTCAGGTCAACAGTTAGGGTCAAATAACCACAGAAATGAAAGTTGGTGGAAATGGAGCCTCTAGTTATAGGGCAGTATGTGGGAAAAACTGGTATGCTTCTAAACTGGGTTTGAAGTTCAGTGCTGAGGCTTGTTTTCTAATAGGACTTGCTTGGCACGGGCTGTTGGTGATTGGCTGAAGCCCATGCTTCTATACCTACCCTAATCCTTAGGCTGTTGAGGAGTTCACTGCTGGCCTAGGACAAGGGGCCAACAGGAGCTGTCATCTCTAAGTGCTTTTCAGTTTGCTGAGAAGTTACCTAACTGGATCTCATTTGGGTCTCACAAAGAAGTCAGCAGTACAGGTGGATGCAGTGCAGAGGTGGGCGTGGGGTTTCCATTTTACCGGTGGTAAGCTGAGCCCAGGAGTGCTGCTGTCTGACCCAGCCCCTACAGCTGCTGCCCTTCACACTGTAGTGATAGCAACACAGAAAGCTGCTCCTGCAGCACCCAGGCCATTATGTCTCATCACTCGTAACCTGTCTTGCTTCCCTCACCTGTGATACTTCTGCCAGTGCTGAAGTTAGTGTCCTGACTCCTGCACATCTACTACTCACTTCCCAGATTTTATCCCCTTATCTCGAGGAGCAACCACTAGTAACCATTCTGCCTGGATTCCCAGGGAGAGGAACAACACAGCAGCCCTACATCCTCCGGCTGCAGAGGTGCACCACCCAGGGAGACTGCTGTTACGCCACACTCACCTTTCCAGACTAATGTGCAGTTAGGAAACTTAGAGGAGCAGGTGTGGGGAGCTGCCTCAGCTGTCAGAAGAGCTGGTGAGCTGTGATAGCCGGGTCAGGGAAACTGCAGGGCCAGTGGTTGTGGTCCAAGACATGATGACATGGTCCCTAAGGAGTTCAGATGCCTGCAACTGAAATAGCAAACTGTCTGCCATGTATTCTGCCTCACTTTGAATTGTGGGTGTGTTGGAAATATCTGCTGTGGAACCTCAGGTCAAACCTGCCCTGCCCTCTGAGACACTCCATCCTCTTCCCATAGGTAGATCTGGTCGTGCACCCATCTATGGACCAGAATGACCCCCTTGTGAGAAGTGCTATTGAGCAGGTTCGCTTCCGGATCTCCAACTCGAGCACGGCAAACAGGCAAGTGGAAGAACTCAGTTAAAGTGCCCAGGCCTGCAGCCACTGGAGCAGCCTTCCAAAGGCTTTGTGTATCCTTCATGAGATCCTGGGTTTGCTGGCTAGAGGCTGTGACTCATTCTCACCTAGTGCACATGGGGATCCAATTCTGAACTTCTGGTATTCTTTGTTTTAACTTACCTTTCTTTTTCCTTTTCTTTTGATGGTGCTGGAGATGGGACCAGGGCTTTGCATACTCTAGGCCAATGCTTTCCCACTGAGCCACACTACCTGCCCTGATGCTTGTCCATCTGGTAAATGTAACCAATCGGAGCACTCCCCATTAATGCTTCTGTGTAGGAAACTCAGTCTTGTTGTGGCATAGGTTACTTGCTTTCTTGAAGTCTTGATTACCTTACCCTAAGTGGCTGATACACACTAGTGAGGAGCAGTTTATAGGTGGCTGAGCTGGTGGGCAGAGGGCCCCCTGGCAGTAGAACTGCTGTGGTTGAAGACAGAAACTGAACAGTTTGCCATTAGTTTTTCTGCTGCTGGATGCTGGCATCTGTGAAACATCAGGAGCCTGAGCACACGGAGCTCTTCTCCTTCCTGCTGGCGAGTAGCCTCTGAAAGTCCTTCATTAGAGACCATTCACTTGTGTCATCTGCCTGGTCCCATGACCAGTTAGTTGAGTCTGAAACCCCAGACCTGGCAGATAGGCCTTGTCTTTGCTTCCAACGTGTTTCTGCATCTTATGTTTGGACTGCAGAGTTAAAGTTCCACCAGCCCCAGCACCCCAAGAAGAGGCAGAAGAGGAAAACCAAGAACCAGAGGTTCCAAGTAGATCAGCAGACTCTGACCCAAACACATCCTCAAAGCCAGAAAGCACACGGGTGAAAAAGACAGATGAGAAAATGGGCATAACCCCACTCAAAAATTATAAACCTGTCATAGGTAAGGAGCAGCTTCAGTCACCTTTGCTGTATTCTGAACAGTGGTGTATAAGTCACCTCCCTGGCACCCAGACCCAGGTAGCTCATGGTAACTGTGGGATGAACTGGACCAAACTCAGTCTGCAGTTGCTCAGGCACTGCCCACACCTTTCTCCCTACAGTTCCTGGACTCGGGCGCTCCATAGGATTCCTTCCCAAGATGCCCCGCCTTCGGGTGATGCACCTGTTCCTGTGGTACCTGGTGTATGGGCATCCTGCCGGCCACACTGGGGAACAGCCTACTTTCCACAGTGAAAGGAAAACAGGCAAGCAGGAGTCCAGCAGACCAGGGGTTCAGCCCCCTTCAGGGGATGACTGGGACACCTCTGAAGCCAAAAACAACACAGAAAGCAGCTCCTGGGAAGCAGAAATGGAACTCTCCACAGAGATAGGTGAGAGCCAGGGCATCTGTATGTTGGGGTGGGGAGTGTAGAGAGAGACAGATAAAGGAGAGCCACAGTCCTGTTACTAGGAGACGGCAAGGTGAGTCCCCTTTCTCCTGACCATGCTAACAACTTGAAGTGACTCTGGATGTCTTCCTAGTGTATGTGGATGAGGTCTCATGGATGCGCTACGTGCCTCCCATCCCGGTCCACAGAGACTTTGGCTTTGGCTGGGCTCTTGTCAGTGACATTCTTCTCTGCCTGCCCCTCTCCATCTTTGTCCAACTTGTTCAAGTCAGCTACAAGGTACCTGTGACTCTGGGTCTTATGAGATTCTGGGTCTCATATCTATAAGCAGTGGGGCTGGAAGCCTGTGCTCTGTGTGATCAAGGGCAAGTACATGCAGTTTGCTCGGGTGGTGAGTGAGTAGAAGGATGAGTGGATGCTGAGAAGGTCAGTCCAGGGAAAGCATTTCATATAGTTGTTACTCCACATAGAGTGGAGAGAGAGAATCGATAAAAGAGCTGGCTGGGTGGATGCATACATGTTCTTCAGATATTCAGTAGCTGGCTAGGTAAGAAGATAATAATACGCTGCAGCAATAAAACGCCTTTTAGAGGCTTGATAATGTCAAAAAGAAGCAAATAGAGATGACCCAAAGCCTCCTCACTCAAGGGTTATCACTAATCATATTTTTGGTACATTTTCTTCTAGTTTTTCATGTGTGCGTGTCTCCCTGTTGTTAAAAACTGAATTAATACTCATGTCCTCTCCACTTAAACATTTTAGCAGTGTTTTTTATTTGGGGAAGAGAATCAGTCATTCTTCCCTACTGAGAGGATGTCCCTTTTGCCTCCTGGCAAGGGGCTTTAGCAGCTGTGTGCCTCCCCACTGGACCAGAATGTATTGTTGCCCTCTGCTGGGTGATCTGTGAGGTTGATATAGGGACCCAAGGCAGAGATGGGGAGGTCATAGTGTTAAGAGGCTTTTCATAAGCCTTGAGGCTGAGCTTAACCTACGGGTGACCTCTGTAGGTGGACAACCTGGAGGATTTTCTGAATGACCCTCTGAAGAAGCACACACTGATCCGCTTCCTCCCCAGGCACATCCGACAGCAGCTTCTCTATAAGAGGTGAGAATAAGTCCTACAAGGCTGGGTCCCAGATGCTCACTCAATCCCAGAAGTAAAGGGCATTTATTGCCTGCCTGCTGCGCAGCCTTAAGGGTCTCAGTAGTTCATTCACCAGATACATGAGCTAGTACATTTAGTATGAGTAAAATTTGCTGCTAAGAATTGTAGCTACTGGAGTGCTCTGGGTTGTTCTCTTATATTTACTTTCCAAATCAAACCCTAGGGTGACTATGATGCTAGAGGGGACTAGGTATCCCAGGCAAGAAAGAGAGCTAGCTCATGCCTTACCCTGTCCTCAGGGCTCTGTAAGGTATGTGAAGGGGAACCAGGTACTGTTTGTTCTAGGCGGTATATTTTCTCGGTGGTGGAGAACCTGCAGCGGCTGTGCTACATGGGGCTGTTACAGTTCGGACCCACAGAGAAGTTTCAGGATAAAGACCAGGTAGTGCCTCCTAGCCCAGTGAGGTGGGCCTGATCATCAACCCAACCCCAAGCATCACACCCTGGTGCTGATTCCTGTGTGCCTCCTCTCCTGATGTGTGTCTCCTGTAGGTCTTTGTTTTCCTGAAGAAGAATGCAGTCATTGTGGACACCACCATCTGTGACCCACATTACAACCTGGCCCACAGCAGCCGGCCTTTTGAGAGACGTCTCTACGTCCTGGATTCCATGCAGGATGTGGAAAGCTACTGGTTTGACCTGCAGTGTATCTGCCTAAACACCCCACTAGGTATCCTGGCTTGCTGTGCCCCCTGTTTTCTTTTCCCCTTAGTGTGACCAAGGATTGAGAACCCGAAGAGAGCCTGGGGGTCACAGAGTCCATTGTCATTCAGCCCCACTCCCTTAGGCCCAGGGTGTCCCTGGAACTTCTTGTAAAGCCCTGTGGTGGGTCTTGAAATGGGAAACCCCTGCCCCAGCCCATCCACATTCAGCATCCAAACCCAAGTGTTTTATCTTCACTCACAAGCACAAGTTGTTATTTATCCAGCATCTGCTTTAGGCCATCGCTTCCTGGCCTTTATGGTGAGTGTGTTCTAGGGAGGAGGAAACACAGCTCAAGAGAGAGACCCTGGGTGTGACAGGAACTGTTGAGACACACAAGGTGTTCACTGCAGAACATTGTGACAGGACTTAGAATCACTTAAGGAGACTGAGTGCTGTAATCTGAGGCTACTGGGACTGGAGAAGACACTTGTCAAGAGAAGTAGTCTGTGCCAAGGCCTTGAGGAGTGTTAGAGAGATGTTGGAAACAGACTTGGTGGCCCTGTAGGAAGTGCACAGTTATTTGAAGAGCAAGAAGCCGTGGAATGTTTACATGCAAGCCATGCAAAAAAAAAAAAAAAAAAAAAGACTGACTGCCCATCCTCTATACTGGTCATTGCTGTTTAACTGTCATCTCCCAGAAAGCCAGTTCAGCATCTTGCCTTGTATTGTTTCCTCATGCGAATCTCTTTAGTACATCTCCGGGGTATTGCAAAGTGCCTTTCTGGAGTGGACCCCCTGTATGTATATAAGGGCAAGTCCAGCCCATGGCTTGGCAGGAGGTGGTAGAGCTCTCTTGGTACTCATGCTACAAAGCCCCACAGTCCCCATCAGAGTTTTCTCTCCACTGCTAAGGTTTACACCTGGAGAAGGGACTGTGGCTGGACTGGGAAGCACACACTTAGGTGCCCTTGCACCCAAAAGCTTTAAGGAGTCCAGACATACCTTACTGCAGTGTGTCTCAGTGGTGCTTTGGTAATTAGTAGTGAGGGAAACTCTTACCACTGTAGGTTTTCAAAGCACAAATTCTCCTGTAATTTATACCTACATAAAATATTATGAACCAGCATGTAATTTGCATCAGTTTCTCGGGCCTGACAGTTGCATTTTTGTCCCTTTTTAGATAAGCAGGTTTGTCACAAGCTTATTGCAATCATTAAGCAGACATCTATTGTCCCTTTCTTCAACAAACATTTGAGGAGGTTCTTTCCCAAGTAATGTGGAGAAGCACACTGCATCATAGGATACGGTCGTGCTGTGAAGTAGGGGTGTCTGCAATGCCAGAATGCACACAGGTCACCTTGACGGCATGTTAGAGTGCTGTTTCCTAGGTCTGGGCCCTGTCCAGGGAGGGCATTTGTTCTGTTTCTGTTTTTAAATTGTTTTTTAGTATACTTTGATTTTTTTTTGAGATTATAATTACATTATTTCTTCCCTTTTTTTCCTCCAACCTCTCTAACATATACCACCTCTTGCTCACTCTCAAATTCATTGTTACTTTTTCTTTAATTGTTGTTTAATGTGTGTGTATGTATATGTGTGTGTATATACATATGTGTATATATATATATATATGTATATGTATATAGTGTATATATTTTCCTAAGTGTAAATATAACCTACTCTGTTATATGGTGTCACTTGTATGTTTTCAGGGCTAATCATTTGGTATTAGATAACCAATTGGTGTGCTCTTCCCTGGGGAAGATGCTTTCTCCTGCTCTCAGCACATCTTACTTGCTGCTCTTTGTCTAGGGTTGATTCACCTCCTGAGCTTTTCTTCCCCTCCACGTTATTATGGGTATTGGTGCCATCCTTGTTCAGGTCTTCTATAGGCAGCCATGTTGGTAAGGCTTCATCTCACAACAAACTTCTTATTCCTCTGGCTCTTACATGTAGTCTTTCCATTCCCTCTTCCATGGTGACCCATGAGCCTGGATACAGAAGTTGTGTTGTAGATGTGTCAGTTAGGACTGGTTGAAATTGGTTGTAATTTGCTTATAATGGTCTTTGTTGCAAAAATAAGTGTCTCTGATGAGAGATGCGAACTACACATATGTTTGGGTGTGTATAGATTAAGATTTAGAATGTAGTTAAGGGGGCTGGAGAGTTGGCTCAGCGGTTCAGAGCACTGACTGCTCTTCCAGAGGTCCCAAGTTCAATCCCAGCAACCACATGGTGGCTCACAACCATCTGTAATGAGATCTGATGACTTTTTCTGGTGTGTCTGAAGACAGGGACAGTGTACTAATATACATAAATAAATAAATATTTTTAAAAAATAGAATGTAGTTAAGGATTATGCCACTCTAGTAAGGAGTGGTTGTAGGTTCTCCTCAAGACTCATGACTTCACTAGCCCTAGAGGGTTGCCTTGGTCTCCAGTACCACAAATTAGTCCCCTCTTGTTGAGCAGACTTTAAGTCCCATTAGAGAGCTGTTCGTTACTGCCAAGGGGTGTTTGCCACTACTGCACCATTGGATGCATCACACCATGCTGGCCGTTGATGTGGTTCATAGGCATCATAACTGAAAGGTGATATGTCAGTGGGTGCCTTTAATATGTACATGAAAGAGTGGCCTAAGGACACTTAAATGTCACATATCTACTCAAATGAAAAATGGCCTTGTACAAAGTCTGTAATCTCCCTGAACTAAGTTCCTTGCCTTATAAACCAAAACTGTGAGCACACCTGTGTGGGGTGCACTGAAGCTGAGCAAATTAGCTTATATACCACGCTAGCCAAGAAAAGCTGTCTGCACTGGCTATGCCATCAAGCCAGTGCCTGTATGACCATCCACCACTGTCATAACCAGGAGGTGGCTTGCCCTGTCCTTACAGATTGCATCAGTAGAGACGCTGTCAGAGGCTTCCACTGCAGCTGTTACTTCTCTCTGCTCTCCACTCCTCATTCTGTGTGACATTGCCACCATGCCTCCCTTTCCTTACACCTCACAGACTAAATGTCCACTCTTCATTCTCCCCCTGGCTGCCAGCACCTGGCAGGAAACATGACTGAGCCCTGCTTTGGTTCTCCAGGCGTGGTGCGTTGCCCGTGTGCACAGAAGATCTGCCCTGATCCGGGGAGTGACCCAGAAGGCAGCCTGCGGAAGGAGCAGGAGAATGCCATGGACAAGCACAACCTAGAGCGCAAGTGCGCCATGCTGGAGTATACCACGTGCGTACCACCCCGCTCATCTGTGTGGCCCTAGGCTTGGCTAAAAACTCAGGCTAGAAGCCAGAGACAGAAGTTTACTTGTTGTGTTTCTGCGCATTACTGTTTTTCTAAAATTCCATCCATTGTCAGAATGTAGAAGTTGGCAATCTCACATGAAAATCAGATTTTTTGACTTCTAAAAAATTAACAACTTGCCAACTTAGGGCTCCAAGCTTTCTCTTTCTGCCTATTCAGCAGTGTCCTGGGAGAGTGAGCATTGTTACACATACACATAGAGGTTCTCTCACTCCATACCCAGGCACCTCACTTACCAGAAAGGGTTCTTTTTCTATTTGCCTTGTCTTAGGGGGAGCCGAGAAGTTGTGGATGAAGGCTTAGTCCCTGGGGATGGGCTGGGAGCTGCTGGGCTGGACTCTAGCTTCTATGCACACCTGAAGCGCAACTGGGTCTGGACCAGCTACATCATCAACAAAGCCAGAAAGGTAGGCTCCTAGGGACACACCACCCCAGCACCTGGCGCTATCATCACTATGAAGGGCTTCCTGGCCCTTTGGACTTCTGAGCTAACTGGTGAAGCCAGTGAGGGGACACTTGAGTATCTGCCTGGCCTACTTACGTTTCTGGCTTAATCTGTGAAATGCATGGTTGTTCCTTTTTAGAGGCACACTGAAAGTCTGGTGGCACAATGCCCCCAGAAGGGGTACTTGCAGGAAGTTCTCAGCTCACCCCAGTGCTATGCTTACCTTTCAGAACAATACCCCCGAAAATGGGCTCACAGGAAGACTCCAGACCTTCCTGTCTAAGCGCCCAATGCCGCTTGGGTCCGGAGGTACGTGTTGGGCATCCACACAGAGCAAGTATGAGGCTAGTTGAAACCACCATGGTTTCTGCTGGCCTATGGGGCCTCTGCAGGAATTGTCTTCAACAGATGTGTCCTCTGGTTATTTCTAGGCAGTGGCCGTTTGCCTCTCTGGTCAGAGGGGAAAGCTGATGCTGAGCTCTGTGCTGACAAGGAAGAACAATTTGAACTGGACCGAGAACCTACCCCTGGTAGGAACCGAAAAGTGCGTGGTGGGAAGGGCCAGAAGCGGAAGCGGCTGAAGAAGGAGCCCATCAGGAAGACCAAGCGAAGAAGACGAGGTCACTTGGGGATGCTCATGACCTGGGTCTTTGCATGGCTGGGGCACATTTTACTGTTACTCCCACAGGGCCTGGGTTCATCCTGCAAAGTGTCCGTTTCCCCGTCTGCAGCCCTGACTTGGCTGTATCCCTAGCCAATCAAAGGATGGGCTATTTCCCCAGTTTCCTCTGGCCGTGTACTTTGCCAGCCTTTCTCTTTAGCAACTTTCTGATTTAGAAAATTTTGGATTTCATCTCAACTGGAAAAAAAATCTTAGCCATATCCTTGTCATCTAAATGAAGTTCCTTTCTTCTCTTGGTTTGTCTTTGAGTGTCTGCATCTGCTCCAAGCTTAGTCCTGTTGAAGTGAGACTAGGAGGAAGCTGGGAATGGTTTAAGTCTGCACTGTCCCTTCAGAACTATAGCACAGCCCTCCTTGGTACTTTCTAGTCTGTGGTTCCTCATCTGAACTGCATTTCTAATGGAAGTGAGTGCTGGCGGACTGTTCCTGAGTAAGTAGACTATATGTTTTAACATCAAGCCTGGATGCAGGTTCTTGAGAAGAAAATGCTGAAGTGGGAACCTACTTTATTGGTCTGTGTTGCTGACATTCATAATAAACAATATCCCATCACTTGATATAGCCGTCAACTTAGCCTGTTACAAATATGTGTACAATGTGGATCCTAGCCCAGAGCTCCCCACAGTGTGAATATGTGATGGTGCTGTCACCTGCTCTTAGTTAATGTAGCAGGCACTTTGCTGTTGTGGTTTCTATGTTGTCCTTATGACACTTTAGGAAGGAAGGATGTATTTGACACACAGTTTCAGAGGTTTGGTTGATGGTCTGTTTCTGAGCTGGTGAGGCAGAGCTTCATGGCAGGAGGTGTGTGGTAGAGCAGAGCAGCTCAGCTCAGGTGGACAGAAGGCAGGGTGCTACCTGTGCTAGCAGCACCCTCCTTTCTGGTGTTCCATCAGGGCCTCAGCCTATTGGGATACACCCAGAGGCATACTTTACTGTTAGTCTCTAGCTTCTCCACCAGGTGATGGTCAAGGTCAGCCTCAAAGTAGGCTCTGCAGGAGGTTATCTTTGTTATTTCTTAATAGTTTTCGGTTAATCTATGTATGTATATGTGCACTCATATGTGTGTGCACACAAGCCACAGTGAATGTGTGGAGGGCAGAGGGCAGCTTGCCAGAGTTAATTTTCTCCTATGGATTCTAGACTTCAGGTTGTTAGTTGATGGCAAACCACTTTACCTGCTGAGCCATCTTGCTGATCCCAGCATATGTGTTTATACCATTGTTTTTAGTCTTCAAGATGGCCCTATAGCCATCCCTATAGAATGCAAGAATCTGCATGTACCCTGAGGTCAGATAGATATTTGGGGGTTCAGGGACTGCTTTTGTTACTCCATTTACTCTGAGCATGTTCTAGAAGCATCTATATGAGTTACCTTCAGAGGACTTGGCAAGAGATTTACAGGATGAGTTTATAAAGGGAATTTTTTAGAATGGCTGTCTACCAACAAATCCAGTAGTTCAGTCCAGGAGGATGTCTCAGCTGATCTTCAGTGTATGCTGGAAACATGAAATAGGCTCTAATGGTAGAAAAGGAATGGACTTGCCAGCAAAAGCAAGCAGGCAAAAAGGGAACAGGCTTCTTTGTGGTACCCATTCTGTTTTTACTCCACTGCAAGCAGCTTATCAGGTCTTGGTTCATTTTCTGGAGGAGTGACCCATGCCTTCATCCTTGAAGGGTCTGTGTCCTTTGTCATCCCGCCTGGGTTAAGTTGTACTTTCCTGTTGACTTTTTCTCACAGGACATGGTAGCACCAAGAGACACCCTAAAGATTCTCATCCTTACTAATTCTGTGACCTTTTAATACAGTTCCTCATGTTGTGGTGACCCCTCACCATAAATTTATTTTCGTTGCTACTTCATAACTAATTTTGCTACTACTATAAATTGTAATATAAATATAATAGATAAAAAGATAGAGGCTTGTTAAAGGGGTTGTGACCCACAGATTGAGAACCTAAATGATGTCTTGCACTCCAGAAGTAGTTCTTAGCTCCACTGTGGAGAAGCCATTCAATTTCCCCTTGGTAATCTGGATCAGTCACCCCTCCCAACACTTGTTCCTTCTTAGCCTGTTGCCTTAAGGGCTTTAGAAGCCCAAAGTGACCAGAGGAAGTCTGAGCTTCCAGTTCCCACTCTGGAACCAAAACTTGTAGGCCAGCAGAACTTAGGGTCTCAAGAAAAGGAACCAAAAGTTTTCTTAGAGGGTTGTTAAAGGTGACAGTGAGTGGAACTATCCCTTTCCACGCCTTAATTCCTAGGCCCATGAATCCTGGCTATGAGAGAAACATGTACTGATTGAAAGCTTTTGGAAAACCCACCCCAGCCCTCCAAGCTGCTACCTAATTGGTGCAGCAACTGTGTCTTCAAAAGGCCATTCCATTTTTCTGTCAGGCTAGCTGCTTCAGAATGGTGGGGAATGTGATACTAGTGGATCCCCTGGTAGTGGACCCACTGTGGCACTTCTCTGAAGTAATGGCTACATTCACATTGCCTTACCAGAACCCGTGATACTTAGCCAAAGGGAGATGGGTAAAAGAACTGTCAGAAGATGTTGAACCCTTCATGGTTTGCTTGTTTGGAGTTGGCCATTGTCTAGTAGCTGGAAGGCTTAGTCACTTCATACTAGTGTAGTTGGGGCTCTTCCCTTCTGGAAGAAAAGCTAGCTTAAGTCAGTTGCTGAAGGTCTTTCTCCTTTCCTCTTGTGTTTCTAGGAGAGCACCCAGAAGCCAAAAGCAAAAAACTACGTTACCAAGATGAGGCTGACCAGAATGCCCTCCGGATGATGACTCGGCTTCGTGTCTCTTGGTCCATGCAGGAGGATGGATTGCTAATGCTCTGCCGAATTGCCAGCAACGTCCTCAACACCAAGGTACCTCCCATCACCCCAGTCTCCTGGGAGCAGCACTTTGCTATGCTTTGAGAGGGTGTGCTTCTGGACTTCTTTCCCATTCCTAAAGGCTGCCCAGAAAAGCATGTCCCAGAATCCCATGCACTTGTACTACCAGCCTACATTTCATCTAGCCTTCTGATGCATTTGCATTTCTGCCTGGCTGCAGAAAAAACCATTTTTCTCTTGTCTACCCATTCCTTCTATATTGTCTGCCAGTAGAGGCTTGATGTGTTCTGTACCATGAACCATTGATTTCCACCTTGTCTCTGTAATTTTGGTATCCATAGGCCCTGGAGTAGCTGTACCTTAAGGCAAAGACACTTCACATTTGTTTTCCTGGCCATAGCTCTGTGCACTTGTGTTCCAGACTCACTGTAACTTCCCTGCTTTGTTTTCAGTCAGCAAACCTGTCTTAGGGTTTTGCTGCTGTGAACAGACTCCATGACCAAGGCAAGTCTTAAAAAGGACAGCATTTAACTGGGGCTGACTTACAAATTCAGAGGTTCAGTCTGTTGTCATCAAGTTGGGATCAGGGCAGCATCCAGGCAGGCATGGTGCAGGCAGAGCTGAGAGTTCTACATCTTCATCTGAAGGCTGCTAGTAGAAGACTAACTTCCAGGCAGCCAGGGTGGTCTTAAGCCCACACCCACAGTCACACCTACTCCAACAAGGCCACACCTCCTAATAGTGCCACTCCCAGGCCCAAGCATCCTTGCTTCTAGTGGTGACAGGTTCCACAGCTCATCTAGAGTTCTTGTACTTCACATTCTGACAACACCTCGGGACCCCTGGCTCTACGTTCTGCTGGCATGGTATGCAGCAGGACATGAGCTCTAAGTCAGCAGGGCCAGGGCTCCTGCAGGTAGTGATGCCAACAAGTACAGCAGTTCCTAAGAGCTGATCTGTCCTCATCACCAGCACCAGCCAGGAGAAGCCAGTGAGGACCTGTGTTGTTTTCTCTGTACTAGTCTGATCCATTTGTCTCTAATCCTTGTACCCAACCCTCTCCTAAATTTCATCCCTGTTTTTTCCTAAGGAAGATGGAGCGGTGCCCATTACCATCCTGAACTCTATCTGCTACCTCTCACATGGCTCTTCATTGCAACACTGGTGTGAGGAATGCCTCTCTTCCCCCATCATGCAGCCAACCATTCTTTACTGGAACTTGATGACATTTTATTAGAATTGCTACAGATATCACCTGTCTTTAAGTCCCTTCCTGTGTGTTGTTTTCTGACATGTTGGAGTCTGCATCTTAATTCATTTCTACCAGTGTGATACAGATGATACAAATGTTACAGATGCAAATGATACAGAATGGCTCTGAGAACACAGAATGTGTCAGTCGTTAAAACTCTCTACCGACCCAGCAAGGTGATGAACACCTTTGCTCCTTGGAATCTGGAGTCCAGGCCAGCTCTGACTATACACAACCCTCTCACTGTGAAAAAGAAAGAAAGCAAGCTCCCTCTACCAAAGCACATTTACCCTTAACTTTCCCTGGTACTAGGGCCTCCTTCTCAGTGCTTGTCAGAGCACACAGCTCCATAGGATGTTGAGGACTTGTCCCGTTCTCCTGTTCCCAGGCTTCACCTGGTACAGTGTAGGTAGGCAGACATGAAGTGAGCACTTTGACCTCCTTAGGGAAACAGGTTCCCAGGATACATTCATTCCCAGACCTTTCTGTTAGCTGTCCTGAACATGGCTCTGCACGTACTAACTGTCACACTCTGTATTTGAACTAGGTGAAAGGACCATTTGTCACCTGGCAGGTTGTACGGGACATTTTGCATGCTACCTTTGAAGAGTCTTTGGATAAAACATCTCACTCAGTTGGACGAAGAGCTCGATACATAGTCAAAAATCCCCAGGCCTTTATGAACTACAAGTAAGCCATATTCACAACTAGGTTATTCCTAGGCCCGCATTCCAGCAGTCCAGCTAGCTCCCTTTCTCCCCCTTCTCCCCACTTGTTCACACTCAGGTGTGGAATCCAGGAGTGACTTGAGTATGATGTCTGTCCAGGGGTTGGAATCTGGAGGTGGGACAGACAGAGCCAAGTGTGGTTCTGGGCACTTGTGCATGATCTTATAGCTCACCCTTGGGAGCAGATGCAGAGCAAGCCTGTCAAGGCTGCTGGTTCACTGTGCATCTGTCCTGGCTATCCCCATGCATAGAGGGCAGGGACACTGACTGATGCTGCTGTGATCAGAGCAGTCCTAGGAACTCTTCATGGAGTTCACTCAGGAGACGCATGACAGACCAAGGATCACTGAACAAAAAATACTGTATCCCCTTGGCAGGACTGGTTGTCCCCAGGTACTTTCAAGTGGGGACAGCAGGTACCCAGGAATCACAAAGCATCTTCTTGGCTGCAAGGTCAACCTACCATATCCTTATAGGCCTTCTGGCCCTTCCCCAGGGGACTAAGGATGGAAAGCCAGGGAGATTCTATGAAGTTGGGAGGTACCTACAGCATGCCATCAGTGCAAGAATTGGGTAGGGTGGGAGGAGGGACAGAAGAATCTCCTATATTGTTCTTATTCCAGATCAGACAGGGAACCTGGGCACATAGTGATTCTGCACTGCAAGTCACCAGCAATCAGCAGGCCATGGAATGACCAGCCCTGTGGGTCTCCACACTACATGCCTAGGGCCTTTCTTATATGAAGCTACTTTTTCTTATTTGTAGAATGTTCTCGTTTTCTACCTGAAAGAATTTTCTCTGAAGGAAAAATGCCCAGCTAGTCCTATTCTTCAGAAGAAAAAACATCCAGAGAGATGTGTCAAGGTGGTAGAGAGTTAGCAGAGAATAAAGTCTGAAGCTTGGTCTCCCTAATCCCAGCATAGCCTGGGACCAAAAAAAAAAAGGGGGGGGGGGTTCTAAGGTCAGCAGGCTTGGGATTCTGTCCTCCTGTCCTGGGGATAGGGTCATGTGCTCACCTGGAAGTGGGATGATAAAAAAAAAAAAAACAAGATCAGCTATCTCCTCCCAACCCTTTCCTTTCCCTGTTAGTAGAGATGGTAGGTTCTGGCTGGCTAGGCCTTTCTGGTGAACATGTTTCTCCTTTGCCATGTTCCACTTTCCTCACAGACATGGGCAGGCTGGCAGGTGGCCAGCAATGCTGTGCCCAGTAGTTTTGATAGTTAATGGTGGTATATAGTACTTTATAAATCAATCTCTCTCTCTCTCTCTCTCTCTCTCTCTCTTTCTCTCTCTCTCTCTCTCTCTCACACACACACACACACACACACACTTTTGTTGGTCCTACTCAAATCCCTGTGATCTGTGATAGGGTAGGGCTGAGGGAATGTTGTCCTCAGTCTCTTCATGGAAGATAAAAAAAGCCAAGATGGAAAATGTGTCTTGACCAACCTTACTTGGATTGGGTGCCACTCACTACAGGGTGCTCATGCCCCAAAGCTAATTGTCCCACCCATGCTTAAGTGGATCATAGCTCCCAGCAAGCTGAAGTCAGCAGCTTCCAATGTTTGAAACGGGAGGTGGGTGCAACTTGAAGCAGCTCTGAATCTTCCCTCACACAGGGTCTGCCTGGCAGAAGTGTACCAAGATAAGGCGCTTGTTGGAGATTTCATGAGTCGGAAGGGTAACTACGAAGACCCAAAGGTAGGTTCCATGCAGTGGCAGAGTCCAGTGCACTCTGAAGACAGGCACTGAGGGACTGGCCATTGGTCCTGACTCTGAGCATCATTTTTAAAGATGACCACATAGGACTTTCTGCTTTCAAATATTATTGAGTTGAGGGTCTGTTTCGTTAAGAAAACAAACTCTTTAGAAATTGCAGGCTTTGAAGCTGCTCAGGTGGGCCAGATGGCAACTGGCAGGAAGGAGGTAGCTTTGCAATCTCAGGTACTTCTACCTGTGTTGGACCTGCTGCCAGGGAAGCCAAGGGAAGCAAACGTGGCTGCTCTTGGAACAGATAGAGAATGGACCCGCCTTCACCACATGGGGCAAGTCTTCCAGATGAAGAAAGCACAGGCATAAAGGAATTCAGGAGGATTGGGAATGCTGAAGTGCACACAGCAGGCAAATCCAGCCTCACGAGGTAGAAAAGCTCACCTGTCCTATAAGCCAAGCAGTCCTGGTGTACTGGTTTGACACACTGGCTCATCCTAAGAGTCCAGTCATACTGCATCCCCACACCAAACCACAACACCTCTACTAAGAAGAGAGGCTAAGTACAAAACAGTCTTAGTAGCATGTCTGCCCCTGGGGGCTTTTTAGAGGTATTTACTCTGGCCTGAAACTGGGAAGCTGGGGGTAGTTGAATAGATGCAGTAAAAGAGGGGTTACAACCTCCTTCGAACACAGTGGTACCCCAGGTTTGCAGCCAGTTGTGATGGGCCAAGGCCTGCCCAGGTCCAGGGGAAGAAGCCCATCTGCTCTTGTTGCATACATCCCAAGCTTCTCTGGACCTGAGCTGCAGGAACAGTGTGAGGCTGAGTGGAGGCTTCTCTGTGACAGTGGTCTGCATGAGGCAGCTACCCAAAAGGTGTGCAGAAGGGGCTGGAATGGCCAGCTTACATGAGGCGGCCAGGGAAGACCAAGCTGAGAGAAGGCTAGTGTGTCTGTGTGCATGGTGGGGGCAGTGTCGGTGATGTTTGCATTTCCCCTCAGGCTGGGGAGGTGGGCTGTCAGTGTCACTTGGCTCACGGACTCAATTCCTAGCATAGCAGTGAATGTTTACCACATGGGTGACACATGAACTCAGGATAGGGGGTAGGAAAGACATGGTGTTTCTTGAATGTGGCTTCCAAAGGAGTTTGCCCATGATGCCCTTGGTGTACACACAGCCTCTCCCATGAGAAGGAATAACATCAAGCTCTTGTGTTGCAGGTTTGTGCTAAGGAATTTAAAGAATTTGTGGAGAAGCTGAAAGAGAAGTTCAGCTCTGGCCTGAGGAACCCCAATCTTGAGATCCCCAACACACTGCAAGAACTCTTTGCCAAGTAGGTGCATTGTCCTCATTGGGCAGAGCCTTTCACTGTGCAGGGGGGGTAGCAGACATGAGCCAGCTGGACAGTGCCTGCTTGGCTGTACTTTGCAGTTGGCCACTCAAGGACCACCTGATGTCAGGTGACCTGAGGTTCTGCTTGTTCTCACACCTATATTGTTTCTCCCTGCTGCCCGCTTAACTGTCGAGGCTCTGTGTTCTGTGTGGCTTTTTTCAAGTTTGTTGGTTTACTTATTAGATAGCACCATAGCTAGATGTCAGAACAGCTGCATCCATCCTGCACAGCTTCAGTCCTGAAGAGGCACTGGCTTCTAGGACCACAGAGCTT
Organism: Arvicanthis niloticus; assembly: GCF_011762505.2. Classification (NCBI taxonomy): domain Eukaryota; kingdom Metazoa; phylum Chordata; class Mammalia; order Rodentia; family Muridae; genus Arvicanthis; species Arvicanthis niloticus. The sequence continues at coordinate 92,795,291 of NC_047658.1, read as the reverse complement.
GAACACTATATAAGCAGGGCCAGGGGTCATACCAAGTTGCTTTCATAACAGAGCCTATGCTTTCTGGCTCAGCCACTTGTGAAAAGGGAAGTAAACCAGGCCTGTTTCCACATCAGCATCCAGATGTGGATGCCTCCCCCTCTCTCCTCATGGAGACACCCCTTGGTCTCAGTGTTTCAATTGGGGATCACATTATAAGGTTCATTCAGTAATGAATATGGTGTCTTTTTTGTGTTTGGTGATACAGATTTGTGTAATCGAGGCTAGCCTTGAACTCGCCATATAGTCCAGGCTAGTCTCTAACTCTGGGCATTCCTCTTGCCTCAGCCTCTTGTTCCTTAGGATTATGGTCATGTGTAAGTGATGTTCTCACATATGTGCATTCAAACAAGAGGTTAATTGCAATCCTAAAAGAAGACAACTTGGTGCACTTTTCCAAGCTCCTCTCTTTACTTGTCTACTCACAGTGAGCCTACAATTTTACATCCTGGTGCCCCTGCCCATCCATGTGTAACCACTGCTTTGAAAGAGCACACTGACTTTCCTGATCCTCGAGTCCTAAGAGTGGACTTGTTGTATGGGTGAAACCTGGTAGCATTTCTGTATGTGCTGAGTGCGAGTGTTCAGCCCTTCAGCAGTGCATGGCCACTATGAGCAAGTGCCAGCTCAGTGGAAGGCCACCCTGCTCCAACAGCATGCCCTTCTGCCTTCTATGCAGATACCGAGTGTTGGCGATCGGGGATGAAAAGGACCGTGTCAGGAAGGAGGATGAACTTAATAGGTAAGTGCCATTTCTCAGCTGCAGCCCAGATGGAGGATCTAGGGCCAAATCCAGCCTACCACCTGCTTTTGTGAATAAATGCTTATTAGAACACAAGCCATGTTTATTTGATGTGCTGTCTGTACACTCTTTCCTTTCTGTACTGAGAGGCTTTAATAGAGCCCATGGAGTCAGGTCCTTTATAGAGAAAGTTGGCTAAGCCCTAACTTCAGATGTCATCCACCTATCTTACGTGAACTCAACCCAATGGAAAATGATATTTTCTTGTCTCATATAAGCAATATTCAGCATTTGCAATACAAAATGATTCTTTTTTTCTCATTTGGAGTCATGGATAGAAAAAACATACTTTTACTGGCTGGTTTAGAAGCTGGTTCCTCACCATATTGCCCCTTACCCATTAAGGTTTTATTTTGTGGAGACAGTGTCTTATTCCATTTCTCACACCAGCCTGGAACTTCCTCTGTAGGGCAGCTATCCATCTCAGCGTCCGGTTCTAGAATTACAGGCAGACATCTAGCTGGGAACATTTTGTGTGTATGTGTGAGACTTGAACAATTAGTATGTCCTGGAAACTGCCATTTAATTTGGTTTTGTGACTGTTTCAGCATTCATAGCAATTTTGTGGGATTGAAATGTCATACCTAAGGATTCCTGTGTGTGTTCTCAGCATCTCAGGAGTGCTGCTGTGACTGGCAGCCTCCTACAGCCTCGTACTTACTGTGTTTCAGTGTGGAGGACATCCACTTCCTGGTGCTACAGAACCTGATCCAGAGCACACTGTCCCTCTCTAACAGCCAGTCCAACTCTTGCCAGTCTTTCCAGGTAGGTGCTTGCCTCAGCACAGAGGGTCCTCGGGGCTATAGGGACCAGAGTTATGTGGGTGCACACTCTGCTCGTCTCAGCTGTGGGATCTCAGGGGCTCAGATGCCTTTCGTTCTTATTTGTTAGTTTTGACTTGTGTATTTGTTGCTGTTGTGATCAAACCTAAGGCTTCCTACATGCTGTGCAATCCCTGTCTTCAGCATGCCACCCCAGTAAACCTGTGCCTTTCTGGCTGTGGTTCTGATTCAGAGGCCCTGGACCACTCTCTCAGTCTTCCCCTTTTGTTATGATAAAGTATTCTGGGAAGCAACTCAAAAGAGAAAATCTTGTGCTAGAAAAGTTGAGAAAGCAAGAGCTTGAAGCACTTGGTACCTGCAGTCAAAAGACAGAGCAATGAGTGCCTGCTGCGTTTGCCATGCCAAGGGGTGGAGCCACCCACAGTGGGCAGGTCTTCTACCTCAGTTAATGTAATAAGAAATCCCTCGTGGGCATGCTCAGAAGTCTGCCAGGTGATTCTAGATTCTATAAAATTGACATTTAACACTAGCTGTCATAGGCTCCTTTTAAGCTGGTACATGCCCTGCTGGGGCTACAGATGCCTTCTAAGTAAGGCCTGTGCCATAGAACTGGAGAACGTGGAACTGCTGAAGGAAGATGCCTGGTTTGGGGTTTTGTTGTTGTTCTAAGATTTGTCTATTTTTGTGTATGAGTGTTTGACAGCATGTCTGTCTGTGAGCCACATGGAGTACAGTGCCACAGAAGCCAAAAGAGGGAGTCTTGTCCCATGGAATCAGACCTGCAGACAGCTATGAGCTGCAGTGTGCACACTGGGAACTGAACCCATGTCCTCTGCAAGAGTAGCCAGTACTCTCAACCTATGACTTTTCTCTCTGGCCCATTTTTTGAGATGGTCTCACTATGTAGTCCTGCCTCACAAAAATCTGCCTCTCAAGTCCTGAAATTAAAAGTGTGTACCACCATGCTTGACAGGAAGGTGTTTTTTGATACCAGAGCACTGCCCTGGCCTGAACATTGAGCAGCAGTGGACACGCCTCAGCTGATCCCTAAGTATCATTTGATCTCTCCCACTTTAAGTCACCTGGTACACTTGTTTCCCACAAGGACACCTAGGACCCCTGTATCTGAGAGTGCATCCAACACTCACTTGTTTCCGGGTAGCACTTACTTTCTTGTTCCTTTTGATACCCAGAAAGTGTTCACAGTTCCAAGTGAGAACCTGGTGATTGGTGTAAAGTGTCCCTTGGCCTCATGGGTGTTCTGCAGCTGGAGAACACTAAACCATGTATAAGTCTGAACTACAGAAAGAGTAGACAGTGAGGCAGAAGTCCCAAGTACACAACCATGGCCACACCAGTTCTTTGTTGGGCTCATACTTACTTAAAAAGAAAGCAAAGTTAACCTCAGCAGAGTCCAGGCTAGTGAGCTGCCCCAAAGAAGAAAGTAAGCAGCTACCAGCTGCTCTTCACCTCCATCTCCAGGTACTTCTAGGCTCAGATGGAAGGTATCTAAGATCGGCTTTGTACCCCAGATGCTTAGGAAGTCACATGAGAACAACTGCCTAACCACCCATCCCCCAGAGCAGGCAGAATGCTTCTGTGGCTCCCAGAAGCTAGCACTGAGGACTTAAGGGCCATCAGTGACATCAGGGGCTCATACAATACCTCTTAGGCTCCCCTGCAACCCAGGTTCTCAGATAGCTAGAGATCCTTTTCTGTGGCAACCTAGGCTCTCAGAATCCAAGTGGGTAAACCCCACAGTCTTGGTCAGTGTGGTCCAGCACACAGTAGCAGGTATCTGAAGGTTGTACCTGCAAGTGGTCAAGAGCAGAGGTCATAGAAGGCTGAGCCCCAGTGCTGCCTGCAGCTGTTTCTCCACTTTTTTGTGGGTTTTTTGAGACAGGGTCTCTCTATGTAACAGTCCTGACTGTCCTGGAATTTACTATGTAAACAGGCTGGCCATGAACTCACAGACATCCAGCTGCCTCTGCCTCCTGAGTGCTGGGATTAAAGGCATGTGCCACCACGTCTAGCTTCTGGCCCCACTTTTGTAAGGTGAAAAAACTTGGAACCTCATTCTCTGCCCCATGCAGCCCATGCCATTATTCCCTCGGGTCTAACTGTATGCCCAGGTCTGGCAGTCAAACTGCCTAGAAGAATTGTTGTGGACCTCAGATGACTTCTTCCAGGAGATACCTCCATGTGACACAAGCCCCAAATAACCACCCAGCTCCTCAGCAGTGAGGTCACTTTGCTTTCTTGGTTTCACTCTTGCCTCACAGCAAGGCTTTGGAGCATCACTTAACTCTTGAGCCTCAGTGTGCACTATCACTAAGAAACACCAGGATCACTACCTCAGAGCCCCTTGGAGACATGCAGGCTAGTTAGCTGAGCCAGTCTTGCTGTGTGAGTGGCCCCTTGTAGTTTCAATGCTGCCATGGCTGGCTCCCCTTTAGCACCTCACCCTTCCATGTGCTGTTTCAGATCTTCCGCCTCTACCGGGAGTTTCGGGAGCCTGTGCTGGTGCGGGCCTTCATGGAGTGCCAAAAGAGGAGCCTGGTCAATCGACGCCGTGTCAGCCACTCCCAAGGTCCCAAGAAGAACCGTGCCGTGCCCTTTGTGCCCATGTCCTACCAGCTTTCCCAGTCATACTACAAGTGAGTATATCCTCAAGAGCAGAGAGCTCAGCCCAGAAGGGGATTCTCTTTCTGCCTGTCTCTCCCATGCAGGAGTGCTGCCATGAAGCAAGTGGAGGAAAGTTAGTTTTGTAAGCAATCCAGGTAGCAGTGCATCTGCCCAGTGAGCTAGTCTTATTCCTCCCCCATTCATCTCAGAGCCCTTTTACACCACCTGCACCCTGCAGGGCTGGGCCGGGTGCCCTCAGAACCTCTGTTCTGCCAGCCCCTGATTGCAAGTGTGGGAAGTCCCTCACTCAGCATATCATGCCAGCCTCAAGTTAGCAGGGGCCACGTTTAGACATGACAGATCCACCCCTAGTTCTTCTGGCTTCTCCCATTGCAGCTCTTCTTACCCCCAGGCCTGTCCTTATGACCTTTGGGCTCCCAGAGTGTCCTTACTCTCTGGGCTCTTGTCAGAGGATTGACTTCTGCTTACATCTGCAGACAGTGAGATTGGACACATGTGTCCTGTCAACTGTCACAAAAGGAGGTTCCTCCCTGGGTCAGCAGCTGTTGGCACAAGGCACTACAAGGCCTTTAGCTTAGATGAAAAGACTGGCCCCACCTTGGATGTACAAGGTGAGTGGGGGAGAGACATCTAGACTGCATTGGGTAACAACACTGTCTCCCATCACAGTGAGCAGGAGTGCTTCAGGCATGAGAGTGCAGGCTGTTTTGAGTACAGTGACTTCCACATAGTGGCCCAGCACAGGTGTCAGCAGCAGCTCTTCAGTGACACCTCCTTTCTGCCTTGCCTGCAGGCTTTTCACCTGGCGATTTCCCACCACCATCTGCACCGAATCCTTCCAGTTCTATGACAGACTACGGACCAACGGCATGCTAGACCAGCCTGATCATTTTTCTTTCAAGGATCTGGATAACAGTGACCCTTCAAGTGACCTGGTGGCGTTTTCTTTGGACAGCCCTGGAGGACACTGTGTGACAGCCCTGGCCCTCTTCTCCTTGGGCCTCCTCTCTGTGGATGTCAGAATCCCAGAGCAGATCGTGGTGGTGGACAGCTCCATGGTGGAGAGTGAGGTCATGAAGAGGTCAGAGCCCAGAGCAGCACTGTGCGTGTGGCTCTGCTCACAGTTTGAGAACACACAGATTCTTGAGACATTAGGCATGCTCATTTCCTCTCATTATTGTGGGACTGCCCAGGTTACCCGCTCAGCCATCCGGTTTGAGCATGTAGTGTATATACACATCTTCGTGGGAGTGTATACATGAGAACGGAGGTGTAGAACCCAGAAGTTGAATCAGGGGCCTTTCCCTCCCTTCTTATTTCTGAGACCATCTCAAAATTCTCATCAATTCAACTACACTGGCTGGCCAGTGAGCGATAGGGATCCATCCAGCACATGGGTTACAGACATGTCCAAGTTGGGACTAGGAGCTGCAAGGCAGTGTCCAGAGAGTTTTCTGTTGGCACCTTCCAAAGAGTCACAGGAAGTGCCACACGGAAGGAAATATGAGCCCAAGATCCTTGGCAACAGAGATGCTTGGCGACAGAGCCAAGCAGGGCCTTCATGGGAGGTAGAGGCTTTGGGTAGTGACAGAAAAAGGGGGCACCTCAAATGAGTGTTATCTGTGACAACAATTGCCACTTGGTGATGGCTGTGTGGCAGGTGGGCCAGGTCCAGGGCCAGGAACCTATTTGTCTTCTCTTCTGCAGCTTGGGGAAAGATGGTGGCTTGGATGATGACGAGGAGGAAGAAGACCTAGATGAAGGTTCAGGGACCAAGCGCCAGGGTGTAGAAGTAAAGGCCCATCAGGCCTCACACACCAAGTACCTGCTAATGAGGGGTTACTACACAGTGCCTGGCATGGTCAGCACGCGCAACCTGAACCCCAATGACAGCATCGTGGTCAATTCCTGCCAGGTTAAATTCCGACTTCGCAGTACCCCTGCACCCACCCAGCTTGGGCCCACTGGTGAGTGTCCTGCCACAGCTCAGATATGGGATAGCCCTGGGGTTCCTGGCACCATAGCCAGGCACACAGCCCTGGAGCTCTGAAGAGTGGCATTGCTATCTATAGCAGTCACCTCGTGTTCATGCTTCATGCCTCTGATCTCATTTGTGACACCTTCAGAACCTTGAATCCCGTAGTTTATGACACTGTTGAATCTTGTCCTTCATGTCTTTGCTGTCAAAGGTGAGACTTGATCTCCATTGCCACCACCCACCCCCTTTGCAGGTGCTGATCACTCAGGAAGCTCTAGATAGCATAAACCTTTTCTCTTTGCTGGCAGAGATGGGATTGGAAAGGCCCTGCCCTTCTCCACACTGCAGCCAGCTGTCCTTTGTATGGTCAAGGTGGATAGTGTTTACTGTCCCTTTGTACCCACAGTCAAAACTCTGTTTTGTCTGAAGTTTGAAGCAAGCAAAAGTACTGTGCTGACCTATAGGTTGTTCTCTCAGCTAAGAAGCCCTCCTGGCATTGAGCAGAAGCCTGACTACATGGAAGGAGCCTGGGGCACCACTGGGGTTTAGAGGTAGGGAAGACGAGATTTAGGAAGAGCTCAGGACAGCTGCAGTCTGGTCTGTAGTTAGATACCAAGAGTCAGCCTGCTAGGGCCCAGTATGTCCCCAGAAGGTGACCCTGTGACTCCTTAGGGAGCAGTAAACTAGTGCTGGAGCAGGTCTTGCCTCAGACAACCATATGTGTTGGTCCCAAGGATTTCTGTTTGCTGATTTTTCTCTTCCCTCATGGTCTCAGGGTTCACAGCAACACCGCTAGAAGAGCTCCAGGCTGGCCCTTCCTGCCTCCCTGCCTTTTTTACCAGCCTGGTGGATCCACAGCTGCACACCCGCTGCCCAGAAGAGTTTGCCCACCAGATGGCACAGTCTGGCTACAGCCCTGAGGATGTGGCTGCCTCCCTAGAGATCCTGCAGGCTGTGGCAGCTGCTGACTGCTTCGGGATTGACAAGGAGAAGCTGAGCAGACAGTTTTCTGCCTTGGAGAAGATAGCGGACAAACGCACCAGGACGTTCCTGGACTATATCCAGGTAAGCTAAGCTCCAGGCATACAGTTACAGAAGTGACCACTCCACTCTAAAATAGATGCACAATGCAAAAGCGGTTCCTGCTTGTGGTTTCCCTTTAATTAAATTAATTGCTAGTATTTAAGCCAGGACATGTCCCCCCAAATTCTATTAACCTCCCAGATCTAGGACCTAGCTGAACCCTAGAGCGGCTATCCCTCCTTGGGATAGGCCACATCCTCCATGGCTCTTCTATCAATTGCCCCTCACGCCAACTCACAGGCTTCCCATACTCCCTGGACTTATCTCACTATCTGCCTGGTCCCTTAAAAAAGGCTATGTAACCCTTGGATCCAAAGAATATCATTCTACTCACTATGAGCAGCTTCTGGGAATAGGTTGCAGATCTGTGGTCTGATTTGGAGGCTTTTTTGTAAGACTGAGACGATGAATCCTCCAAGGGCCATTGTAGGAAACCAAGCTAGAATGAAGGCCAGCATGTGACTCTGAGAAGCACTTAGCATAGGGAATACTGTTTCCATGGTTTAAAGTGTTCTTTCTCTGATTGTAACCTTGGAAACTAACTGTGAGCCTTCCAATATTCTCAGGCTGTGGAGAAAGAGCCTGCTGACCACAAGAGGGTTGTAAGCCAGGCACTTTCTGCTAACTTTAGCACCCCAGTCAGGGTGCAAGGCCTGGGCGCTTTATAGGAGAAAAGGAGTGCTGATGAATTGGGGGACACTACCTACACAGAAACAGACAATGGGGTCAGGTGTGACCTAAACACAAGGGAGTCTTGTCATTATGTTGAAACAGTGACTGCCTTTGGGACTGTCAGGACCCACATGAGAACACACAAGGCAGGAGAGTCATAGAGTCATATCAGTTGGAGCTATTCTGATTTCAGACATCAGGCTGTGTTGTGAGTAACACAGTAGTTATAGAAAGAGCCCACATAGGCCCCTGCAGCTTGCAGCTCCAGGGCAGATGGTAGGTAGGATTATCCCTTTGGACCTGAGCTTACTGCCTGCTCAGAATACTTGATTCTCAGAATACTTGACCCTAGCTGGAGTACCATCCACTCCACCTACCTGGTAAAACACGTCTTCCCCAACAGACCCTATGTCCCTTTTTTCTAGGACCTCTTGGATCAGCAACAAGTCATGGAAGTTGGAGGCAACACTGTGCGCCTAGTGGCCATGGCCTCTGCCCAGCCCTGGCTTCTGCCTTCAATGCGTCTGAGAGACATGGAAACAGACACCAAGGCCTCGGGGGATGACAGCCAATCCAGACTCCCTGAAGGGTCTTCCATCGAAGACCACACCTCTGAGGGGGCAGCAGGGCCTCCAGCCAGCTCCCATAGCACTAAAAAGCGTCCCTACTGCTCTATTCAGAGCCCTGAGACTGATGCTGAGGAAGCCACAAGGCTCCCTGCCAAGAAGCCCACACTACAGGATGTCCATGTGGCTGCTAGCCCTAGGCCTGGAGCGGAAGAGCAGACAGAGGCCCAGGCCTCAGCTCAGCTTGCAGCTCCTGAGGATGCGGGTGTAGGGGTCCCCAGGCAGGAGAATCAAGAGAATGTTGGTGTCTCAGGCCTAGAGCAGCTGGGCTGTGAGTTCCAGCTTCCAGAAGGCTCTGAAGACCCCAGAGGTACTAATCTTAACACCTCTCCCATTCTATGTCCCTCGTGTGACTGCTCCCGCCTACTACCTCAGCCTACTACCTGCCTTCCAAGGCTTGAGCTAGTCATAGTCGGCCTCAGGGATGTGCTCGGAGGCAGAGGCTCCCTGCCCTCAGCAGGTGTGCCTACAAGGCCACGCAGTGCATTCTAGGACTTGCTGCAGTGACCGCGGGGAGGTTCTCTGGACAAAGCAAATTTGCTCCTAGAAGCCTCTGAGCCTTGGCCATGGCAGGGCGTTCCCGAGATCTACTGCTGTTCCTATGGGCTATTGTTGCCTGTGAGCTGTATATGCACTCGCCCTGTGGTCAAGGCTCTTGACTGGAAATAAGGCACTTGCTGACTTCCCTGGACCAGGGTCTCTTGGGTACTGGCAATGTCTGTGGTGCCCTGGTCCCCACTACTCCAGTACCATACTCTGGGTAGAAGTTTGGATTTTTTGTTGTTGTTGTTGTTGTTTTTTGTCATTGCTTATCTACTTTGGTGCACGTTGAATGAGGGGAGAGGGGCAAGGGACATAGCCCCCGACTTTGCATTCTAAGAGCCTGCCACCTTTTCCTCTCTTACAGGACTTACAGAGAGCAACATGGCCCAGGCGGCATGGGAGAGGTAAATGGAGGGAGGGGCAGAGCATGAAGTAGTGTGGCCTCAGCTTTCAGGCTGGTAGACGACTTCCACCTAGCATCAGTCACTGTATGAAACTCCATAGGGTGCAAGCCTGGGTAGTTTGCCCTAAACAGACGTTCCCAGCCAAGGGCTTTCACACTCCCATAGGCCTCCCACAGCCCACTGCATCCTTATACCATCTTAGATCAAGAGAGGGCCCTCACAACCAGTCTATGACCACATTAGTCAAAACTGCCTGCCCAGGGCAGCCCCTCAGTCCTGTAGCTGAGAGATGGCATACCAGAAGGGTTGCACTCTTCTGCCTTGAAGAGACACACCTTCAGTGGCCCTCCCCAGTCGGGGCCCACAGAACCCCTACCTCCATGTGTGTGTCCTTGGCCCACCAAGGCTTTGTCCTCTGGATCTACTCCCAAATCGGATGAGCCTTCCGTCTCAGCCATGGCCACCAGAGCCAGCAAAGCCTGCCCCATCCAACCCATCAGCTCTGGCAGGTTTGTGCCAGAGGCAGAGCTGCTGTGTGGGGATATCTGTGAATGAGACACTAAAGGGATTCTGGTGTCCTGCCAGGGAGCAAGTAGAGACTGGAGAGCAATGGGCAGATAGTGGCCAAGTTCTGGGCCTCCCTGAGCTAGAGTAGCCTGTCTGTGACCAGCATGTCCCCTCCTCCCTAACATCAAATGTCTATCTTACAGCGGCTGTGAAAGAGTGTGTTTTGTTGGTCGCCCATGGCGTGGTGTGGATGGGCGCCTGAATATGCCCGTATGCAAAGGCATGATGGAAGCCGTGCTGTACCACATCATGTCAAGGCCTGGTGTCCCTGAGAGCTGCCTGCTACAGTACTACCAGGGGGTCCTACAGCCTGTTGCTGTGCTTGAGCTACTCCGGGTAGGGCCTAAGGCATCTCAGCCCAGCTGTGGTGGGGAGCATACAGGGCAGGGTCAGGTTCATGGAGGGACACACCTCAGGTCTCACCACCTCAGCTTAACTTTCAGTGTCTTCAGGCCATTGGCAGAGGGGTCTGCTACTGTCCTTGAGGCCCTGCCTGGCTCTTGATCCCCTTCTCCCTTGCCTGCTACAGCCCATCCCTGCAGCAAGCTCCCTGTCCCTTGTGTCCATTTGCACTTGGTCTGTCCTACCTACCTGCTATTGTCCTCCTGACTCACACTCAGGGTCACATGCTCACAGATCCTCAGGAGTCCTGGGTAAATAAATGGAGGTGGCATGGGAAGCTGAGGACCATGTGACCACTACACAAGCAGCTGCTTCCCAGCCTGGGCTGGCAGCTGCCCTGAGCTCCCATTCCCATGATGCTCTGGCCTCCAGCTTCCTAACACACTAGGAACTTGACATTAGTGTGCTGTTCCCTGAACTTCCCAGTGGGAAGCCACCGCAGCCATTGTTGGCTGCAGAGCACCTGTCCAGAGGTCACTGTGGCACCCATACCTGCCATACTTTTCCCACCCATCTTGATATAAACCTTCCTGCTAAGTCCTGCCTCCAACAAGGCCATGTTTGGTCATCTTCTGCCTGGCAACAGCTATGTACATTTATAAATGCAGCAAAACCAGATCCCCGACCAAGCAGGGCCCCTTTGTAACCTCACCTATCTATATCTGCAGGGCCTGGAGTCCCTTGGCTGTATCCAGAAGCGGATGCTGAGGAAGCCAGCGAGTGTCTCACTCTTCTCCAGGCCCGTGGTGGAGGGCCTGGGTCAGGCCAGTGACGCTGAGGCACTCTCCTGCCATGAGAGCACTGTCACCTTTTATGAACCTACGCTGGACTGTACCATCCGTCTGGGCCGTGTCTTCCCCCATGATATTAACTGGAACAAGTGGATCCACTTATAGACGCTGCCCCAGGCCAGCGGAGGAGCCTCTGCCTATGTTTTATTGCGCTGCCTGGACTGTGCCATGAGCCCTATCCTTCACACAGCCTTTCCCACAGCTCAGCCCAGCCTAGCCCAGGTGTAGCAATTCGCAGGTGACTTCAGTCCCCTCCACCCTATGCTGCTCTTGCTCCCAGGTGCCCAGCCTTCCTGCAGGCCCACCCTTGTCGTGCCCTGAACTCAGGCTCCTGCATCAGCAGTATCTGCAAGGGTGGATGTTTATTTGGGGAGCAGAGCTGATGTCCAAGCCCTGAGTCACCTGAAATCCACCGCACCATTCAGATTCAGAGGAAGGGCTTTGTGAAGACACATCGCAGGAGTGCCTGGCAGAATCTGCTCCTTTTAAGGTAGGGCACCCCAACTTGGCCTGGACTGAGCCCAGGTCTCCCAAGAGGACCCCTCCTGCCAAAAGCAAGGCCTGTAGGTTTTGCTTTTGTTTTTGTTTTATTTTGCTCTCTTTCCATTAGATACAAGCCCCTGGCATGTATTTATTTATTTTTTAATTAAAGTGAGATGAAATGTGTTTTGTGTATTTCCTAATGATTGTTCTTTCCCAAAGAACTCCCCTTCTTGAGTTTTCACCTTGGGTAGGGGACCTTAGATTTTCATTTTGTTGAAAAATGCAAGCAAGTCAAGACTTGCCTTCGGAATGACAGTCAGGGGTCCCACAGAGACCACTCACAGCTGGCCTGAGCCTCAGTCCTGGGCCACTTCCTATCCACCTTTCCTACTGAAGAGACATGGCATTTGGTGGCCTGACCCACCTTGCGTCTCATCCTATATGTCACTGTGAGCCACACCCTATGAAAAGGGGTGAAGATAGACCCAAGACAGGGCACCAGCATGGCCAAGCTGTAATGGTGTGTGAGTGTCAGCAGTGTAAAGCCTTGGGAATGTTCTGGGAAGTAGTTGGGCAGTGCAGGTACTGTGCTTATCAGCAGAGCCTGCCTGTTATACACTGTACAGGAGGCTGGAAACCAGGAGCCAAGTTCTGTCTCAGATCTCAGAGCCTCCTTTGTTCAGCAGAGATGGGAGGCCTAAAGGAACTGAAGGGCACCAAGCATGGACCCAGAGCTCAGCAATGCCCCTCTACCCCAAGGCTTCCTACATGAGCCATTTGGGGAGGGGATGTGGGGACTCAGGGTACAGCCCAAGCAGAATCAAGGTTTATGTGGACATTTGTCATTCCCAAAGCCCCCTCCTGTCTTTGTTACAGCCACCAGTCCTCAGTATACCCCTTCTCCCACCTGAGCTTTAATCTGTCATCCACTCAGCCCTCCACCCATCTGCCTGACCACCCACCAACTAGCCACCCAAACAGGCAGTAGCAGCCCTTCCAAACTCCGCACAAAGATCTCCAGAAACCACAGCATGCTGGTGGGTCAATAGGACTCCAAATAGGACTCCAGAGAGTCCCTGGGGAAGACAGGCAGGAGGCCTCCAGTTTGAAACCAGGTGCTGCTGGGCTGCTGAGTACTCCAAATCTAAAAGAAAAGGTAACAAAGACTCCACAGAGAGGCTGTCCGGGGCTGCTGTCCATCCCCACCCCCAGAGCAGTGCAGGTGATGGCTCCACCTCACCTTGGGTCATCACTTTGCCTCTTACCAAGGACTGTGGGAGGTTGCGCTGGGCCCCCGGGCATGCCACACCACACAGAACAGCATGTCCTCGGCTGCACACTCTGCCCCATGCCTACCCACAGCGCTCCTTGTTGCAGGACTTTTCCTGCCTACTGTAGTTGCAGTGGAGCTCAGTGATTGGGCAGTAGAAGAGGTGAGTGGAGCAAAGAGTTGGGAGAGGGAACCAGGGAAGGAAAAGAGAGGGAGTTCGAAAAGCAACATGGAGGAAGACGTATGGGTCTAGAGCAGTCTCAAGTAATTAAACATATCAAAAGGTTAGATACTGGGTAACAGTTATAATTGTGTGGGCATCTTGTGTATTGAGCATTTGCAAATATATATAAATCCATTGGATAATCTCTATACTTTAAGGGTCTTCATTCTACCAGGTACCGCGAGCATGGCGGAGCTTAGCTGAGCACTATGAGGGTGACAGAGTTGAACCAGGGGCCATGCTTTGGGGCATGGACTCCACGAAGCTGATGGGTGGAGGCAGCTGCCACGCTTACGCCTTGTGGATCTAGGGCTGGTGCTCCTGGCGCCTCTGGCTGCTTCTAGTATAGAAACATGGCGGCAGTCCAGATATCTAGCTGGACTGCACCGCTGCTTTAATAAATATCTCACACAACAGCTCCTCTTTTTTCTTTCCATTTCTTTAGGCAAACAACACACAGATGGTTCTCTTAGACATGGAACGGCACATGGCTCAGGCCTCTACTACACGCATGTGGGCAGACCCTGGGAAGCACAGGCCTTCATGCCATTTCATGTGAAAGATGCCCATTGGGCAGCTCACATTCCCTCCATAATATCCCTGGGGATACATAGAGCTACTCGAGCCAGCAGCCCAGCCTCCAGCACTGAGCCTGAGCTTACACTCGCCCTCACTAAGCAAGCTTACTAGGCTACTGGCCCCCACCCCCACCTCCGGAGCATGTTTCATGCAGGGTCTTCACCGTCCAGCCTGTTATGGGGGCTCAGCCCCTTCCCTCTCCAAGCTCAGCTCACAGTCATCAAGTACTGTTAGAGCCCTCTCCATCTCAGCTGGCTCTACCTAGGACTAAAGCAGTGCCTGTGACCTTTGGTGGAGTGCCTCTTACCTTCTGATCTCCCTGGCTCTCCATCCTTTCCCTGGGCTCTGACTGCACCAGTTCTCCAGCTGTATGAATGTGTGTGTGTGTGTGTGTGTGTGTGTGTGTCTGTGCATGTGTGTCTGTGCATGTGTGTCTTACCCACCCACCCCCGGCACCCAAAGTAATCCCCGTTCGCTCGAGACTAGAGTTCAGGCCTTGCTGAATTAAACTGCCACTTTGTCTTCTGCTTAGCATCCACAAATATCCCAAGTGTCCTTTGTTCTCTTCTCTGGATGGCTGCAAGCAGGAAAGCTGTCACTGACTTCTGCCAGCAGCAGGGGGCAGTAGCAAGCTGTGGAACCTCCCGGACCCAGGTGACTTCCTGTAAAAATGCTATTACTGTGAACACCTGTTTGTACATCAGACACCATCTGGCCCCTACAGAGAAGTGATGTTACAGCAGCCCTGAGAAGCACACATGACTTGTGTGCCTAGTTCATGCATGAGGAAACCAAGGACCAAGAGGTTAAAACAGCTCTTCCAAAGTCGGAAGCTAACGGTAGGGCCAGTGTGCTGGCTCTCCGGCTAGGCTGCCTGCCTCAGAGCTTCCTCTACACCATCTGAGGAGAAGGGACGGGGAGTCAGCACCAGGCTCACTGAAAAGCACTTTTCCTGTCTAGGACCCTCAAGTTGGGAAAGAAAAATGTCCAAATTAGTGGGGGTGTGCCCCTCAGGTTGTCACGCAGTTAGAGCTGCAGAGGTGAGTAGTTCTGGCCTCCTTCACAAACTTCCTGGGAACTCTGCCCCCTCTCTGTGTCTCTGCAGGTCCTGTGAAGGCAGTCCTCCTCTCTGCCGCTCCTTCATTCACTTCTCATAGCTGAGCATCTGTTCGGAGCCCTGCCCCATCTGGGCTCCTTCACAGCAACTTCAGTCCTTGCCCCACCAATAGGGGCAGACATGGTACCAAACTCCAAGGAGGGTTTTGTTAATCCACATTGGTTAGGGAGCAAAGCCAGGCAGGTGTATGCTGCAGCTGAGAATCAGGGCCCACCACAGTCAGTCACACTGAGGCAATGTGCAAACTGGACCCCGTCCTTCACACCTTTGAGCACACGGATGACTCTAGACCAGTGGTTCTCAGCCTTCCCAATGCTGAGACCTTTTAATACAGCTCCTCATGTTGTAGTGACCCCACCCCCACCTCATCACCCCCTCCACCATAAAATGATTTTGTTGCTACTTTGTAATTATGAACCATAGTACAAATATCTGATATGCAGATTTCTGATATGTGATCCCCAAAGGGATTGTGACCCACATGCTCTGATCAAGGCATGTCCCCTCTCTAGTTTGTCATCAGGGATCTCCACTTCTAGTTTCACCTGCACAAAAAGCTGCCACCACAAAGAGGCAAGGCTACTCACTGACTGCCTCCTTATTCCCTGGGAGTTCTTCACCTGCTTCCTGTGGTGGGTGTGTCTGGGGCTGGATGGGCCCTCTGGGCTGTGCTGCCTGCTAGGTGGCAGCCATGTCCCCAGACACAAGGGGGGAGACCTTTCTATCCACTTGGGGAGGCCAAGAAGAGCAGAGCTTGCAGTGGGCTTAGTGGACCTGGGCAGGCAGTCCCTCCCTGGGGCTTCTGTTTCCAGGGTGAAAGATGGTTTTTATCCCGCATGAGACCCTGGAGACCCCAAACCACATCACAGTGGGAGTGCATAGGAGACATTGGGGTCAGGTTGCTGGGTTCCTGGCAGAGGTGATCAAAGCTTTCAAGAGCTCTCTGGGAGGGCAGAGAAGGAGTGCTAGGAACACACACACACACACACACACACACACACACACAGAGGCATCTCAGTGTGGGGCCAGAAACAAACAGCTCTAAGCAACTCTGCCCCTGCTTAAATGCCACACAAGCTCTGTACTGTTGTACTGTACTGTGGGCCATGCCCCTGCTGGGTCCTCTCCTCTCACTGTGGTCCTTAGGATGGGAGTTGTCTTCATTTTGACTTGTTAGGATAATACTGGGCCACTTTCTGCCACAAGTGACAGGAATCCACCTCAAACCAGCTTACAGCTTACAAATTGGAGATGTATCAACTGGTCCATTGGGTCAGGATGAGGTGAGGTATGCTGTGTAACTGTCACACCTTTGCCACAGCAGGTGATCCAGAGTTCATTCCTGGCTCTTGTTCATACCAGCACAGGGGCAAAAAACTCAGTTCTCTCCTCGGGCAGAGAGAACCAAATCTGGCCAGAGCAGTCACTTCACTACTGGTGCCCACAGCACAGGACGATGACTGGGAGGCACTGTGATCCCAGATGAGTTTTCCATCAGAAAGTTAGAAAGTTCTGCTTCTGATTGCATGTCCTCTGAGGGGCTGGGAAGTTCGCATGCCTAGAAGGGTGTACAATGACCACTACACTTAGAAGCCTCAGCCAGGCATGGCTTGATCCAGGAGCCCCAAGGTTTCTACTTGTCAGCTTTGCTATGATGTCTTTACCACAGGCCACCTGTTCTCCCCCCCCCCCCCCCCCGCACCCCTGCTCCAGGCTCCCAGAAGCCCCAGGAATGGTTCCTCCTAGTGGCTTTATATGTAATCTCAGAGGAAAGGATGAAACAGGCCTGGGGATTTGGAAGCTGGAGCAGGAGGCTCAATATTTCAAGACTAACCTGGGCAACTTAGACCCTGACTCAAAACAGGAAAAGTAAAAGAGAGTCTAGGGACAATAGCTCAGTGGTAGAGGACACGCCTGCTGCACCTGTGAGGTCCAGGGTTCTAGCCACAGCACCACCACAGAGAAAAACTAAAACATGAAGCTCTCATCAGGTCACACGTCTGCCTTGACTACATAGCAGCATGTGTTGGGGGAGTCTAGTGTCTCCCAGAGCTAGCAAAGTGGCAAACGCCCACATGTGTTTGCTAAGAGGTTTGCCTCTTTGGTTGCTTTGGTGATAGGTCTCAGGTCTAGCTCATCCTGCCCAAGGGATAGCCCCATCCCCTCAAAGCCAAGATGGGCAAAGCCTGGACAAGCATTAGCCATGCATGGTTGCACAGTGTGGTGTGAAGCCTTCTTCCTCTCAGAGCAGCTTACTAGCGACTCCCACTGGCCTTATGTGCCGGGGACCCACTGCCCTCGGTTGGTCATGGCTGCTCTAGGTCCTCACTGGAACAGAGATGCACATCATACATCCCACTCATTTCCCAGTGCCTGACAAACACCACCTACTTCCTAAAGCCTCCCCCTCACATTGTGCCCTGGGTGCCCAGCAGCAGCTGGCCATCTCCGCCCATCCAGAAGACCCCCCTCACCAACCACTATGACTACAGTCATCTAGTTCTGGAGCCTGAGATCCTGGAAAGAAGACAGGCTACCATCCAGGCTTTATTAAGACTTTATTAAGCACCTGTTGTGGGGGGAGGTGGACTGGGGGTAAAACTGAGAGCAGACAGAGCAACTAGCGCCACAGGCTGCATCTAGCCAGCCACTCGTGTGCAGTATCTCTGCCATCCAGCTGTCTCCCTTCAAGCCTTTCGCCATCCTATCACCCACTACTAGGTGGCCCAGCTCTCGCCTTCAACTTCACATCCATGTTTGTTCACGAGAGGCACCCCTTCAAACTAGAGCTGGTGGGGACCAGGGCCTCAGCCCTGAATGCTCTTCCTGCCCACACCCCAGTCAGGAGCTCTCTCTGCCCAAGGGGCTGAACTGGTTCCCTGGAGAGCTGCCAAGAGCACCTGCAGTCTGTGGCTCCCAGAGTATGTGAAAACCACAGCACACTTTGGTCTAAGTATCTGGGGTGCAGCTGGGTGGGGCTGTGTGCACGTGCAGGAAAGAACTGTGGGTTTTGCTAGTCTGAGCCTCTCACACCCTGGTCCTAGGCTCAGTCTCACTGTTGAAACTACCAGTGTTCCAGAACTTTCCAGCCATGAGTCAGATACAGAGGACATACATGCATTCTCTTGGTGATTCCACCTGCCTTGCAAATGAGCGGACTGCTGCTAACTTCTTTCCAGTCCAGCTCTGCAGACTGGACAGATAGACAGCCTTTCTCTCTGGGCCATTGAGGGAAGAATCTGCATCCTAGAGTCCCAGCCACTATAGAGACTTCCCACCAGGTCCAGAGCAGGGTCAGGCTCTCTGTTGCCTCAACCCTGCCTGGTTCTGCAAATACCACAGTACATCTCAGGTGTACCCTTGCAGAGAGAACAGACCATTTAAGAAGAGAAGGACAAAAGATGGGAAGAGGGAAACAGAAATAAAGGAGGAAGAGAAGAGAAAGACAGCAAGGTCTAGGCAATTCTGGCACCCTCGAGCTCCTGCTGTACCCTGGTGACTGAGGAGTTCCCCACTACCTCCCAGCACACCTTAGCGTCCCTCACACAACATGCATCATGCTTGAAAGAATCACTGGATGCAAGGGAACCTCCACTAAACCCCTAGGATAAACATGGCATCTATGGTAAGCAGGGAAAACAGGTACTGGCTACAGAACCAGAGCTGGTTCTTGATGGTTCCTTTGAATCTCCTGCCCTCTGTGGGTGTCAAAACAGAGAGTTCTGTAGGTACTGTGTTCTGTACCCTCTCCCCATGCCTCATAAATGATAAATATTTCCTGGGTACTTAAAAAAATTGTCCTCTTCCTCCTCTCCCTTCTCTTCTTCCTCCTCTCCCTCCTCTTCCTCTTCTTCCTCCTCTTCCTCCTCTTCTCCAAGTTGTTTGCTTGTTTGTTTGTTTTGATTGGGTTTTTGTTGTGTTGGTTTTTTTCTTTTTTTGGTAGTAGTTTAGGGTTCTGGGAGGGTTGGTTTTTAATTTTTGTTATTTGTATGTTTGTTTGTCTGTTGACATAGGTTGTCCTGGAACTCATTCTGTAAGCCAGATTGCCCTTGCACTCACCGAGATCCATCTGCCTCTTCCTCCCAAATGCTAGGATTAGAGGTGTGCGCCACCACTGCCTCTTGGGAACTTTCTTTTTAATGTGCAGCAGAAGCCAGAAAGCAAACAAACAAAAGGAAGAAAAAAAGAAAACTCAATTTGGCTGGTGGGGCTGCTTCTGAGAGAGCAGGCTGTGCATGTCACAGCCTGGAAACCTGCCAGGTGCTCTTGGCAGGAGGATGCCCCACAGGTACCCAGGCTGTAGGTGTAGGCTGGTGTTTTTATATCCTTCCACCCCAGAGTATGTACGTGGATCCCAGAAGCCACAAAAGGCAGGAAGCTGAATTGGGCTGCAGACTGTGTAGGGCTGACCCAGGGCACCCATGTCATTCCTAATGTCCTGCCAAGCAAAGTCAGTATAGAGTTCAGAAGCAGCTTCTCCAGGCTGCATAGCCTGGAGCCACCAAAGCTGGGGTTTACAGCTTACATCCCTAGGTTCCCCCAAAATCTTCTCATTCCAATGGGTACTGTAGGCTCACTCCACCCCCTGCCTGGGAAAAAAAGATAGTCAGGACCTCATAGGTCCTAGAGATGGCCCCTGGTAGGGTTGAGCTTGGTGATAGTGCCCTAGGGGCAGCAATCTGGACCAATCTCTTGACACTGAGTGTGACCACCCCACATGTCCGCAGGGGAGGAGTCAGAGGCTCCTGTCTAAGAGGCACCTATACTCGTGCATACACACATGAGCTCGGGTGCATACACACATAAGCTTGGGCACACACATACAGGCATGACAGTGAACACTGGACACGCACAGGTATTGCTCACAAATGGATGTGCAGTACAACCAATTTAAACTTATCCCTGCCTAGTGTACAAATAAATGAGGCTTGGCTATGGTTATTTTATTTGGCTTTGACAACTATTGGGGGTTACCCCTAATCTACTCTTCTAACTGCTGGCCTGGCCACCTCCTCGGCAGTGTACCCCAGATACTTTCTGTTTCTCATGGCCACATGATTATGGTCCATCTCCCCTCATGGCAGCTTCCTCTTCTCTCCTTCTTCCTTCTCTTCTTGGTCTTTCCTCTCTCCTCCTCCTCTACCCCCAACCAGGTAACTCAAAACCCACCCACCTCTAATCCCTCCAGTAATTGGCTCTAGCCAATTTAGTTTAACCAATATTTTAAATTAAGGAACAAGGTTTATACAATAAAAGTTTGTAAACGTGAGAATTCACTCGTAGGCCTAAGAACTTTGGGTACAGAATTTAGCATTGCAATACATAGCAATGGACCATACCTCAACCTCAATGTGCTAACACACACACACACACACACACACACACACACACACACACACGCACACGTGCATGCATGCACACACACGCACACACATCTACACATTCACACTGTAAATGTCAGGCTAGAGGCCTACCAGGAGATCACAGGCTTCTGGCCTCTTCTCATTACAGCTGGTTATTGTATGCTAGCTGCTCTGGGCTCCACTGTCCACAGGTGGAGGGGTCCTGACCACCCACTGGCGAAGATAGCTTCGAGGGGGTCCTTCATCAGTCTCCACAGGGCTGCCACAGTCTGAACCTGCAAAGCCGCTGTCAAATGTGTCCATGTCCAGACCAGGGGGTGAACCTGCTTCACTCTCAGGGCCCCCTCCTGGGGACCCAGTTCTCCAGGGTGGGCCTGCTGTCCAGTCCTCTTCTTTGGCAAATGGCAGCCTCAACCTGTCCAGTAGGCTGCCTGGGGAGCCTCCTAGCCTGAGGCCTTTACCTGAGACACAGCCGCAAGACAGAAAAGCAGGGTCTGTGACCAAGAGCAGGTCTTCCACATTAGGGCCAGACTCTTGGCCAGCATCCAGGTTCACAGCTGGATAGCCATCATCCTCATAGCTACAGGGCCAGACACACAGGCCCTCTGCATCCCCCACAGTCACTGTGTCAATGGACACCAGACCATACGGCCGGTCTCCCTCCTCACTGTAGGCTGAAACTCCTTGGCCAGCTGCCAAGGGGATAATGCACCAGTGACTAGGCTCAGACACTCCGTCACACTCCGGCTGTTCTTCCGGCCCCGGCAGCCCCGGGAACTTCTTCCCCTTGGCTGGATAGGATGATACATGTAAGACTGATGTTGTTAAGGGACTCTGTGGCACCAGCTCCACGCTGGAGGCTGTGAAAGGGGTATTAACCCATTTCTATGAGAAAGAAACACACAGTCACTGGCTGGGATCGACGAGGTTGGGTGTGAACAGATAGGTGGGTACAGGAACACAGAGACAAGCCAGAGATGGGGAAAGCAGAGGAACAAGAAAACAGCAGAGAGAGAGAGAGAGAGAGAGAGAGAGAGAGAGAGAGAGAGAGAGAGAGAGACCATGTTGTCTGTGAACCCCTGCCCAGTGGGTTCCCAATACTGTCTTTTGTCAGAGCCCTTGTCCCCACCCTCAATAAGGACTGGCTGTCCTTGGTCTCATATTCACACTAGTTACCAGTGCCCAGCCAAGGACAGCTAGGTGCTGGGACCAGGATCCTAAGGTCTTGAGGACATGTGCAGGGAGGACCTGAGGTCTAAGTGGCCTAGCCTCTACTCTGTCTCTTGACACTTCTAGTTGTGCTTGTGTGTCCACACCAGAGTAAACTCTCAGCCAGAAGTAAGCCCTGCTCACAACTGTGTCCTCAGTACCTGACACACAGTAGGTATACCATAAATATTTATAGATGGAATGAATTAGTAACAAGCCACGTAGAAAGGCCTTTGGGGATGCTGGACTGGAGACAGCAGCACTGCCAGGGTAGTGCTTATGATAAGAGAGACTCCATTGCACTGGCAGAAATCACCCTGTAGAGTAGGACCCCTGTTCTGAAAATGTCCCTTCAAAAAAAAAATAAAATAAAATAAAAAAATCTCAGAACCACTACATTCCCTACCCCTGACCTAGAGTTACTCCTTAGATGTGTAGCCTTGAGCTAGACCCTTACCCTCTCTGTGTCGCTTCACACATCTACACAAAGGACCCAGTGTCTTGAGGATTAAGTCAGGTAATGTTTGTTGACAGTGCTCGTCATACAAGATTAACAGCAACAGTGGGCAGCAGTGCTGAGCTTCAGGGGTAAGGAAGGGATGTGTGCCCTGCTCTGAAATGCCCACTGGCCACTCTGAGCCTAGATCTCCTCCTAGACACTGAGGGTTGCTGGGACCCCACAGCAGGAGTTACTTTTAAGGTAAGGCTTCAGGCCAGGTGCACAGCAGGTGTCCCTTGGGTGCTCTACACCTCTGACCTTCATGGTGTGCTGCAGGCTCCCTATCCTGATACCACATGCTCTCTTCAGTGCCTCCTGCCCTGTTGGGTTTGCGCAGCAGGGCTGGCAGACACTCTGAAATGGCAGTAGTGGCAGCTGTACTTGGGATGCATTGTGGAGTAGGACGGGTCCTTCTCAGGCAGGATTTGGTTTCCACCACAAAACAAGGTCACATAGGAAACCCCAGGCACCCAGCCCATGCTTCCAGAGCCACCCAGTTTGCCCACTTTCACTCTAACTCTAAGCTGGAAATACATCATGGTGTGTAAGTCTAAGAGCAACCCCACACCTTGCAGAACAGGGAAACCGAGAACTGGTTCTAGGGCAGGTTGGACCTGAGTGCTCTGGGCTCACAGAGTGGTGTTGGGGTTAGGGTGAGGGTTGGTAAGGTTCTCATAAAGAGCAAACGATCCAGAGGGTGCATCTAAGGTGGCTCACCTTGAAGTTCCCGCTGTGCTCCCTGTACAGGGGCTGGAAGAAACTCTCAGGGGTGGGCACTGGTGCCCATACCTTCTTCCATAGCCTGCAAAGAAAGGGAGTGGGCAGAGCCCTTATAGCAGCAAGTAGGAGGTCTGGCCTTTCTCCCGCAGAAGCAACAACTTCTACTGCCAGGCACCTTTCTGCTCACCCATCAGTAAAACGGAAACAACAGTCACCCTTACCCCCAAGCTTCCTGCAGATGTTCAAGTTCCTGCCTCTGCCAACTATTGTGGCCTGGGCACATGCTACCCACTGGGGCCTCGACTTCCTCCTCGTTCACCATGATGGGTTGGGACTGAGAGAGGCCTAGGCTGTCATCATCAGCTGTTACTGCCACCCTGATATCTCCCTTACAGATCCTCTGTGCCCATCTTTGAGCATCTCATTGGCGGGGAAGACAGCAGTGTGTGCAGAGGCCCACTCTGTCACTTATCAAAGGACTCTGCACATAGCCTGCCATGGTCCTCTCAATGGCACACAGAGCAGCAGCCCCGTATGTAAAGCAGACGGCAGCACCACCCCCTTCCAGCTGAAATGGAGGGTGGGGGAGGGAATGGATGATTATCCCCTCGGCCTCAAAGTTCATTCCCTGAACAAAGTCACGACCAAAGTCACCACAGAGAACACAAAGTTTCTACCCCACCCTCGCCACTACATAGTTATGTGACTTCGGACAAGTAGCTTGAGTGCTTTGTGCTTCAGTTCTCCCCCATTTGAAGAGTTAGAGTGTCTGGAGTGTGCCAAGCTCACAGGGCAGCCATGGACCTGGGGTGGAAGTTCTGCACAGTGTCTAGCACATGGAACACACACTATTCATTAGTGTCAGTGCTCTCACCAAGTCCCCTGACCAGAGTAGGTCTTGGTTGTGACCCAGGCTGACCCCTTCTCTGCCTCCCTGAGCCCCTGGCCTCACCTCCAAAGCGGGTGGATCTTCAGACCCATGAAAACCAGGACAAGGATCAAGACAGCCGGGAGCAGCAGCATGTGAGGGTCCCAGCCTGCCTCGGGCTCTGCACAGACAGCAAACCGTGGGTCCAACAGAAAAGTCTCCCAGAAGTACATGGGTGGGTGTGCTGGGGATGGTGGGATGGGGTGGAGGGCTGGAAGGAAGCTGGGCTCTGATCTTTCCCTTTGGAGTTTGGGTGTGAAATAACCCCTCCACCAGAAGTATGGTCCCAGCCTGGGATGCTACTGGAAGGTAGTGGGACATTTCGAAGTCAGGGTCTAGTGGGAGGAGGTTAGGCCATTAGAGACACACTGAAAGGATATTGGCATCCCAGCCCTTTCTCCATCTTTATGTCCTGACCACCACGATGTAAGCTCCCACAGTGCAACAGGGCTTTGCAATCATGAACCAAACCTTCTGAAACCATAAGTTAAAACATCCCTTTACTCCATTAAATTGATTAAATCAGGTATTTTATTCTTATTCTAGTTAAGTGTTATCATCTCTCCAAAGCCTTTACTCTTCTGTAAAATGGGGCAATGGCTTTCTCTTCAGAGTTAGGAGTCAAATGCACCACCAGAAGAAGCAGCTCCCCTCGAAATGACGAGTGGTTACAACTGGGGATGTATAACTGAGCACAAACCTCCCAGCCATGCTGGGAATCTCAAGGCTTGCGAAGCAACAGCAGGACAAGATTTAGTACCAGGAGTAGGGTGTCCTAACCACATCACACTTACCCTGAGCCTGGGTCTGAAAAATGACGGGGTCACTCCACTCACTCCAGGTCCCCCTGAATGAAGTGCCTGGCTGAGGTGCTGCCCGCACCTGCAGCTGGTAGCTAGAATCTTTGTGGAACTCTTCAGGGAGAAGAGAGATGTTTCTTGAGTCCACTGAGATCAGCTTGGTCACCGGCCTCTGCCAGAACATAAGGAACAGGACATGTTGTAGTCACTCGGGTCATCAGTAGAGCACAGAGTCCTTCCACTGGAGTCACACAAAGCAGGCCCCACAAGGAGCATACATCCCTGACTAGAGCTACCTAGGAAAAGAGCTTCCTCTCTATGGCAATAGCTTGGCCACCAACCATCAATGTCTTGGGAGCAACCATAGACACCCCTACATGTCCTTAACTAGAAGCTACACAGACCGTGAGCCCCTGGGCTCCCTGTCTCAAATGACATGGGACATGCTTAATAGTGGACCTGCACATGTCTCCCTGGGAACATTCTAGATGACGCCCTTTATGGAAATCTTCAACCAGGACTATTCTAGCTCTGTCTAAACAGTGAGTCATTCTGGAAACTTCTAGCTGTGCACTCTTTTTTTTTTTTTTTTTTTTTTTTGGTTTTTTTGGTTTTTTTGGTTTTTTTGAGACAGGGTTTCTCTGTGTATCCCTGGCTGTCCTTGGAACTCAGTCTGTAGACCAGGCTGGCCTCAAACTCAGAAATCTGCCTGCCTCTGCCTCCCAAGTGCTGGGATTAAAGGCGTGCGCCACCACTGCCCAGCACTGCGCACTCTAAAGTAGCCTTCACATTCAAAGTAAGTGGAATGCTCCCAAACTTGCCCCACTGTAACCGAGGTGGACCATAGCGAAGGAGTCAAGGTGGGGGTGTAATGAGGGGTTCCCTGGCCCAGGGAGAAGGAAGGAGAAGGTTGCATGTTGGGAGGGAATGCTAAGCCCTGTTCTTTGTGTCACTATGCTGGGACCTGCCTGTATGGATACCCCTGTAGCTCCCACCCCAAAGCCCTGCCACCTCACCACAGTGTAGGGGTCTCTGAGGTTCCGGTACTGCAGCTCATATTGTAGCTTGCCCCTCAGCACGTAGTTGGAGGGTTCTTCATAAACTGAGTCCCAGGAGACATCATATCGTCCTGAGAAGGTCACGGTCACATTCAAGGGGGGAGCTGGCTTGACTTGGAAGAAGACCCAGAAATATGAAGCAGGGTAAGAATATGCAGGCAGCAGAGTCCCTCCTGACAGTCCCCAATGGCCACTGGATGACTTTGTACAAAGTCCTCCCTGGCCACAGCCCCTGTTTACTTGGACTAGATCTAGTCACTTCAGATGACTGAAACAGTGACCCAGGACTGGGGACAGTGGGGAAGGAAAGAACAACTCCCAGGCTTAAAGGAAGAGTCAGGACTCAGGCCCAGCCCAGCCCAGCTGGGGACAGGCATACAGACCAAGATCCTCTGTACTTTCTTGGTTGAAAGAAAAAGTAAAACGGCAAAATCTGGAAATCCAGATGGCTGAGGGAAGTTTCTTAAGGTTTAATATTAGTGCCTAATGCAGAAAATTCCTGAGCAAGGTGCCCACAGGATTCTGTTGCTTTCAATTTCTCTCCTAAAGAAGGGGCTCCATGCCACACAGAGATGCATACATGTAAACATATAATATTCATATGTGTATATGTGTATACAGATACACAGCTGCCATGCCCCAAAGCTGCTGCCAGCCCCAGATCCCTTCTTCGCCCAGCCTAGGCTCTGTGGACAGCTACGGCCAGGTCCATCCTGGGGCCTTTCTAACCTTCGGCCCCTCCCATCTAGCTGGGAGGATTCCATGTTAGCTGACTGGTGCTCATACTAGGAGCAAAATCCTAGGTGGTGTTTATAAAGGGTCTTTACAAAGTAAGCCTTGTTCAGGGTCGGACAGAGAGGGCTGAGCAGGCTCCTGCCCTATACCTTTCTAAGCTTCTAATGTTCCCCGTGGGCATTTAACCCAAATCCTATATCAAAGCGTCACACCCGAGTTAAAAGCAGCGCATTTCAAAAGGACGGGCCAAAGACAATAGATTTCAACTGAATGAGAAGGGCTTGCTCTGAAGTCAGAGAAAGGTCCTAGGTCTCCATCTGCTCAGGGCTCATGGTACTCACTGCTCTCAGCCAGGACAAAGCCGCCACACTCTTGGGAGCTGTTGCCAGACTGGTCCATCATGTTGACAATGAAAACTTCATCGGACATGAATTGAGACACGCGCATGTGGCACGTGTACCATACATGCGTGGTGTTGTGGCCAGACCTGTGCAGGCTGCAGGAGGTTTCCTTGTCCTGAAGTTCCTCGTATTCATCTTGCCTTCGGGGACAGAGCAGACAGTCATGGCTGGGGACAGTGGAGCTCAGTGCCCAGGGAAGGACAGTAATTCAAGGCATGAGGCTGAGAGGGGCTGAAGGTAGGGCTGAGAGTCATGGTCCAAGCAGCCCCTCTCCCAGGGACAGTCCCCTCCCTACGGCATCCAGCATGCTCTGAGTCTAGCCAGACACAGCTTGCATACTTCAGAGGATCAGATGCTCACTATCTTGCCCAGGGTAGCTGCTCTTCTTTGGGAATTTGGGCCTGAACCTGTCCCTGTCGCAGGCAGGTTTCCCCTCCTTTCTTCCTTCCACTACTGAACACCCACACAGCTTCATGCTTGGAGGTGAGTAAAGCTTAGTTCTCTGTTCTGACAGATCTTCAGGGACACTGGTCAGGTGGGCCAGTGGGAAATGCTTTGGCTTTTTAAGTCTCAGTGGGCAAAAAAGGATGGGTTTTAGAGTATATATAGAAGTCCATGGACGTTTGTTTTCTTCCTTCCTGAACATGACCACCCACCCTCCAGGACTAATTCAGATCTGCCACGTAACTTAGTCCTTCACTGAATTTCCTGTAATGCAAACCTTCTTGAACAATCTTCTCCAAGCATGCCTCCAGCCTGGAGCACTGTAACGGCTGTCTGAAGGTATTTTTCCCTCCTCCACTATCTTTGAGCTTCATCAGTGTAGCAGCTAGAGGGGCCTTCAAAGCTCCCTGCCACCAGCTGCCCTTCCCCATGCAGCACAGATGCCTCCTGTACTATTACTGACTTCTGTGTCTACTATTTTCCCTCACCCTGGCTTATTCTGCTCAGGTCACAGTCAGCTGGCACTGTAAACTTAGGCTCGCAGCGTTTGCTCCCCCATGACCTTTGCTGCCATGGATGCCCTGGCCAGCCCAGCTGAGCATCCCTGACTCCCCACTCTGCAGTATTGAGTCTTGTTTTGGTCCTCAGCCTCCTACTTTGTTTAAAGTGGATGAATGTCTGAAGGACAAGTGGTCTCCATCCTCAAACATCGTGAGGGATCGTGAGCACACTGGCTAAGAGAATTTGAGCCGATGACTAAACCTTACTGAACGTCGGTGTCCTCCACTGGAACACAGTAGCAATAATTTCAAGAGCATTCATGGTGAGAACACAATGCCTATTCAGTGCTTAGAAGGTCACTGGGAACTGGCCATCCTAGGGCTGCTAACCCAGGAAGGTCTACAAGGGAAAGCAAGTCAGACTACAGCCTCCTGTTTGTGTTCCAAGTGAGTTCTGTGAGCTTGGTCCTCTATAAGGTGGGGACCTGGCTCACAGTTCACGGTCTTGGTGACTGACATTACTGATGGAAGGGGTCGGCCCTTATTTGTAGCTAAGCTTCCTGCTGTGTGTGCCCCTGTTTGGCTCAGCACAAGGCTCAGTAGGCAGCCCCTCCACATCCTGCCTTCCTCTGAGCAGCTACTCAGGGCCTGGAGACATGGCTACTCACCAGGTGAGACTGAGAATGCTGGGGTTGAGGATCCGTGTCTCCAGGCCGCAAGTGATGGTCCAGAGGTAGTCAGTGTAGCAGGTGAGGTCCAGGCAGCTCCAACCTGGAGGGAAACAGAGAGAGGCCCTTGTGGGTGAGACACAGTGGAAAGGCCTTGGCAGGTTATGTGAGGCTGAGGGCAAGCTTGGGCAGAGCCACAGGCTGGGATTCAGCCTGGGACACAGGGATTCTTGTCATCTAGAATTCTTTGTGTGAATTCCAACATTTCAAGAATAGTCAGTCACGTTGATAAGGTTCTTCTAATGCAGAACTGGGCCCCATATTTGGTTCTAAGACCACTGCCCTCATAGGATCTGCCTCCACCACCCCAGTGCAGGGATAACAGGTATTCTCAGCTGCACCGGGTCCCCTTCCATGGGTCCTGATGCTGAAATGACAAGCACATCACCAAAGCCATCACCCTGCCAATGCATCTGCTCCTTACGTTTTGTCTTAGTGCCATGGAACAGAGGCAGACCCTAAGAGTCAGGCAGCCACACACAGGTGGCCACACGGTCTGTGTCCTCCCTAAACTTCTGTCTCTCCACTGATGGCAACACAGCCAGGCTCCACAGGAGGAACAGGAGATGACATTCTAGTCTCAGTGACAAGTACCTGATATCCAACCCCCAACCCCCTCTCCCCGATGCAGGAATGATAGGGGTTTCCAGAACAGGCAGGGTGTTGCAAACAGAAAAGGAAGTCAAGAGTCACGGCTGTTTCCTATGGGAACTAAAGTGCTGGATATTTCGGTAAAACCCAGAGCAAAGTTGCTGAGTCTGCAGAGAGTCAAGTTCCCCTCACCCTGGGCAGCCTGCACAGCCTCTCATCTCCTAGCTCCTGAGGCGGAGCACTCCTGGAATCCTGGCGTTGGAGGAGAATGCCCTAAACAGGCCTGCAGTTCTGACACCTTTCCTCAGGGACTGCCAACGGAATTCTGCCTTCTCTATCTCTACCTCCCCCTTCTCCTCCAGCCTACTGGGGGTTCATGACCCAAGTGAGAATCTTGCACAAAGAGGAATGGAGATTAGACCAAGAACAGGACTTCCTTCCCATGATGGTGGAGAGCCTTGCTGTTTACTGGAGTTCTTTGGCTCCATGAGTTGTGGCCAACAGAAAATGAGGCATTCATTCAGCTTTGGTGTCAAACAGACAGAGGCTGTGGATTGTGGGCCGTTGGCCAGCAGCCATGACCGGGGCCTACAACACCATGTGCTCCCTGTTGACCTTTGTGGGAAGAGTTGGCCCCCATCTGTCCTGCAGTCATGGTGCTGAGACTTACCTCCATGGAGAATCAGCAGGAGTAAGAGAGCAGCCAGGCCCCGTGGCATGCTGTGTCCCAGACCTGCAAGAAAAGTGTGTGGTATATGTGGTGAACCAGCTGCGGCCATGTTCTGAGTGGCTTCTCCACCCAGGGTCTGTCCCCACCACATCAAAAGAACTAGTCCAAAGCTCACAAAGAAGACCCCTGTTGAATACTAAAGACGAGGTTAGCCCGTGGGGGAGCCCGAGAGTATTCTACAATGGCACACTAGGAAAGCCAGGGCACCAAAGTTTCTGAGAGCCCCTCACTGGCTGAGATGGACAAGAGCCCCTGTAGAATCAATGGGGTAGTGATGCTGTGGGCAGAAGGGTAACCATAGGTGGACACCAGGCTCCTCCTGCCCTTTGCCTATAGAAGTGCCAGCTCAGGGAGACCTCATGTCTGCCAGCTCCTCCAGTGTGGAGCGAGGATTACAATAAAACTTCATTTCATCTCCAGTTCCCCAAAGTCTAGCAACCTTGAGTAGCCTACCAGACCATCATCAAAGAAGCAGTGTAAAGGACCAAGGTTCACATGGCCAGCTGTGTGGCTCCAGGCCAGCCTCTTGCTATCTCTGGGCCTCATAAAATGAAGCAATGAAGGCCTGTGTAGAGCTCTGTGATAGTTCAAGTAAGTGGTGTGCGGAGAAAGCTGGGCTTAGGCTCTGACACACAGTGTGTGCAGGGCTGACTGAACTAGAACAGAGTCCAGAAGGTTCTGGAACAGAACAGCAAGAGCTGTGCTCTTGTGCCCAAGGGGCTTCCAAACATGCTTCTCTTTCGAAATTACTTATTTATTGTTTTCCTATAAATGGCCTTAAACATTTTATTCCAACCCCATTCTAAAAATTAATGCTCATGGTTGTACACTTTTTCCACAGGGGTGTATTTCCCCCTTTTCCACCCCTCTCCTCTTGAGACAGAGTCTTAACTATGTAACCAAGACTGATCATGACCTTTTGAACTTCCTGCTTCAGTCTTGTAAACTATTGTAATTATAGTCATTACTAAAACATAAGCATTAGAATAAAACAATATGGAAAATATCTGCTCAACCTGCTTTGAGTAACACTGATCTTGGGTGGCCCCTGCCTTCACAAGCTCTGTGGTATGGTTCCTGTCCCCCACAAACTTCGTGTGTTAGGAACCTAACACCCACACCATACTTTAATAGAACGAAGGGAATCAGGATTAGCTGAGGTCACGAGGGCAGAGCCTGTAATGGCATTAGTGAGTTTTAAATAGATCATGGCGGGAATGGAACTCTCGGTGTTCTGGCATTTGCCTAATCATATGTGAGTCCCTAGTTTCTGCCCCCAGCATTGAAAAAGAAAGGCAAGAAGGGAGGAGGATATGGAAGGAAAGGAAGGAAGAGCTATCCAAGCTGGTACATCAACTGTGCCTCCCTATACAGCTCTCCACCATGCTGTGATTGTGCCCATGTCCTTGGTCTCCTCAGATGCCAGACCCTCAGCTGAATGAACTCCTTCTCATTACCCAGTGTCGGTGCTTTGTTGCAGCATCCGCCTGAGCAAAGCCCCTCCCCCACCCCTGATATTACACTCTGAAGAGCTGAGTTCTGACTACAGGAGGCTTGAAGCAAGCCTGTTCCTCTCTAAGGCGTCAAACCTGTGATGGAAGCCCCAGCAGAGCAGAACTCTGTGTCACATCTTAGCCAGAGGGAAAGTAGAACTCCTTCTGTCCTTTGTCAAGAGCCTCTTCTCTTCCACTCCATACCACAGCTCTAAACAACCCACAGGGAGACATCAGCTGCTCTGCCGGCCTGAACTGGCAGCCCTCCTCATGGCAGCTTGCTCCCTAGACTGCTGCCCCTCTGCATGGTCCACAGACGAGGCCAAGCCCTGCCACAGTGACCAGATAAGGCAAGACACAAGCACAGGGAAGCAAGCGGCAGACAGCCGGCCTCATCTCTAGATTCCTGACGTTGATCTTTTCTGGGAGCCTACCAGAAACCTGCAGATACCTTCTTTGATCGTCTCTTAGAGACGTACCTTAGCTCATGGTTTCAGGAGGTTCAGGCTGTCCCAGGTTTGGTGGAAAGGTGAGACAAGTTCTTGACAGAGGCAGTTCCCATCATGATGGCCCACAAAGAAAGGGAGCAAGGCAGAAAACGGGATGGGCATCACCCTAAAAGGCCCACCCCCAGAAACCTACTTCCTTCATCCAGACTCTACCCCCAAACATAGGAACAAGTGTTGAACCTATAGGAGACGTGAGTCTATAGGAGACACTTCAGATTCAAGCAGGGCTACATTAAGAAACACAAATCAGGTTATATCTGATGCCCATATGTAAAGCTTTCATTTACATGAGCCCAAAGACCCCTCTCCCCCATACTGTGTTAGTTATATTTCTGTATGTTCTTTTCCTGGCATAGCAAAGTGGAGGAGGGGCTCAGTATTCAGCTAATCTCTGATCTCAACCGGCCTCAGTTGCCATCTCTGAAATGGATACATTCTACCTCTGAACCTCAGAGCTAAGAGCAGCCTGTGGGGAGCCAGGTGTCAGGTGTAAGCCACGCCCACTCCACCTGAGCTCCAGCAACTCTTCTCCTTTGCTTTCTTTCTGGTGCTGTAATAAACACCACGATCAAAAGCAACTTGTGGAGAAAGGGTTTATTTCAGTTTACAACTCTTGGGTCACACGCCATCAACTGAGAGAAATTAGGGCAGGAACTCGGAGGCAGGAGCTGATGCAGAGGCCATGGACGAGTGCTGCTTACTGGCTTGCTCCCCCCTGGCTTGCCCAGCCTGCTTTCTTATAGAACCCAGGACGACCTGCTCAGGAGTAACACTACCCATGGTGTGTTGGGCCCTTCCACATCAATTATTAATCAATAAAATATCCTGCAGGCTGCCTACAATCAATCTGATGGAGGCATTCTCTAAATTGAGGTTTTCTCTTTCCAAATGACTCTAGCTGTGTCAAGTTGACAAAACCTAAGCAGCATAGTCACCCTAACTCAAACACTGAGTCCTCTCCCTGAATCACAGTCCTTCCTATCCTAACACACCACCGTTGTGGTCCATCTGCTGTAGACAGCTGGGCTAGAATGTTCTAGAACCTCCACCATTCACTTATCACCTTCAGGGTTTTCATGGCGCACTCTCTACTTACTATCTTTCACTTGCTGACTATTGTTTTACTCTAATAAACTTGTGTTGAAAGAAAATAGTGCGTTATTAGCATCAACAGGTAACCAGGATGAAGCCAAGCGGCAGTGGGGCAGCATGCTGGGTAAGCACACTATGGAGCTGGCACAGCCTCAGTTCAAACCCAGGCTGTGTGATCTCAAATGGGTGGCTTAACTGTTCTGAGTCCCAGACTATAAGTACCAATGATAAAGGTACCATTCTGTCAGAACCCTTGGGAAATTCACTTGGTGCTTATAAACAACTGCAACAGTTGCAGGCACAGGGGAGATGGTACACGCTCCTGTTTTAATTACATTGTGTGTGTGTGTGTGTGTGTGTGTGTGTGTGTGTGTGTGTGTGCTCGAGAATGTGCACACGCCACAAGCCACAAGCCACAGCACACATAAGGAGGTCAGACGACAACATCCAAGAGTTGGTTCTCTCCTTCCATTGTGTGGGTCCCAGATGTTGAATTCAGGTCATCCAGCTCAGCTCCTCTACCTACTGAACCATCTCATGGGCCCACATAAAAGCTTCTTAAGCAAATCACAACCAACTTGCTGAAAAGCTAGTCCGCCACCATGAGATAACAGCTGACAGAAAAAAAAAAAAAAAAAAGTCATGCCACCTTCCTGATATTCCAGGAGTTGGGGGTTGGTCCCCTCTGTTTATCTTTAAAAGTGGGGGCCAAAAGTATCAGAAGTGTCAAAGATGGGCAAGCACCAAATGGAGAGGCTGGCACTCAGCATAGACAGCTCTTTCACACTCTTGCTTTGGGATCTGAGGACACACTTAGGGCTGCTGCACCAAGAGAACAGTGCTTAAGTTGTTCTGGTCACTCCTTTCCCCATACTCTTGGCACCCAAAGGGTTCTTCTGGTATGCTGGTCACTTTATCCTGACTTCTCTCCTGGGATGCACGCAAGGCTTGTAAGAAGCTCCAAGGGCTTCTGCAAACCCTTCATAGTGGGAAGCAGAGGGCCTGAAGTCTGCTACATCTCATCTGTGTGTCCTTGGGCAAATTACCGAGCCTCTCTGATTCTGTGTTCTCTGCTATCAGCGCAGGTCAAAGGCCTTTGCTGAAGTTGGTTGTGAATGCTGAATGCATTATTGCATGGGGACATATCAGAGTGTTTATCTGGCCCCAGAACTGGGGTTGGGATAAAACAGACTAGCTAACCACATTTCAGGAACTCATAGGGAAGTGGAGAAGGTTAAGCAGGAGCAAGTGAAGGCCCCAGAGAACTCTAAGAACCTAACCTCTCATGAGGAAAGAAATGCAAATAAAACCACACTGCTTACAATGCACATTTTATCAGATTGGCTAGAAACTCATTCAGAGTCTGACTGATACACAGAAACTGTCATTCATGGCCAAGGAAAGGTGACGATACAAGTGGTCTGGAAAATAGTTTTGTGTGACATAATGAACGTAGACAGCAACTTCCCTCAGGACCAGCCACACCATGCTCACACTCACCAGCATGGGAGAAGCTTAGAATCAGCTGTCCTAAGCAGATGCTTACAGACACACACACACACACACACACACACACGGGCACGCACATACACATACACAATGTAATTAAAACAGGGACGTGTACCATCTCCCCTGTGCCTGCGACTGTTGCACCAAGTTAATTTCCCAAGGGTTCTGACAGAATGGTACCTTTATCATTGGTACTTACAGTCTGGGACTCAGAACAGTTAAGCCGCCCATTTGAGATCACACAGCCTGGGTTTGAACTGATAGCCACAAACAATAATCAAAAGGGAAATTAAGGGGCTGGAGAGATGTCTCAGTGGCTAAGAGCATTTGCTGCATTCCCAGAGGATCCTATTCTCAGCACCCACACCAGATGGCTCATAACCACCTGCAGCTCCAGGGGACACAATGCCTTTGGATTCCTCAGACCCCTGCACTCGTGTGTATGTATCCACATGCAGACACAGACCTGTACATAATTTAAAAATAATAAAAACCTTAAAATAAAACAAATAAGACAATTCCATTTATAGTAGCATCAAAGCAATACAACACTTTACTTGGAGAAATGTTTAACACATTATTGAAAGAAATTGAGAAAGTCACAAATAAATAAAAAGATTTTATTTTGCCTTCATGGGGTGAAAGGCAATATTGCTAATATGTCAATATTGCACAGAGTAACTATAAAGTTAATTTCTATCAAAATGCCGATTGTGTTTCTTGTAGAAATATAAAAATTTATCCTAGAATTCATCTGGGATCTTGAAGAATCCTGAATAGGCAACAATCCAGAGAAGAGGATGCAAAGTTGGAGGTTTTCTTGGTTTCAAAACACATTTTAAATTACAGTGATCAATGAGCTGGAGGGATAGCTCAGAGGTTAAGAGCACTGGTTGTTCTTCACAGGACCTGAGTTCGGTTCCCAGAACCCTCATGGGGTCTCACAACCCTCTGTAACTCTAGTCACATGGGATCCTATGTTCTCTTCTGGATTCTACAGACACCCCACTCTCATGCACCTACATACATGCAGGTAAACACCCATACACATAAAATAAAAGTAAATAAGTCTTTGAAAAAAACTAAATCACAATTATAATTGGTACTAGGATCAGATATAAACATGGGGTACAACGGTAAAGAGTGGAGATCTCTCAAACGAGCCCGAAGGAAATGATCAAACAATCTACAAGGTCACCAGGACCACTGAGGCAGAAGGACGGAACTTCAAGAAGCAGTGTACATGTATGTAACCTCGGCAGTTTGGAGATGGACACAGGAGCATCAGGAGCTGCAGGTCATCCTAGGCTACAGAGTAAGTTTGAGGCCAGCCTGGGACAAACAAAGAAGAAAAATCAAAGAAATGACCCTGGGGAGGGCCACATCTTCATGTGTCAGGATTAGCCTGGTCTCCTATCTTAACCACACTCAGGAATAAGCTGGAGATGGCTGGAGACCTAAAACTATAGATGTCTCAGGAGAGAGCACAGGTGACCAAAACAAAACCAGACAAACTTCAAGCAGCTAGAGAGGAATGCTCCTCCAACCAGATGTCAGGCAAGCGCTTAGGACCCAGCATATAAAAAAGAACACTGCAACTCAGTAACTACATCCCGAGTCCCAAGTTAAAACGGACTAGGGCCTTTTCTCCAAAGGAGCTAACGATAGCCAGCAAGCACAAGGATGCATCTCAGTATCACTGAAATGAAAATCGAAGCCCCGATAAGGAGTTACTTTACACCAGACGTAAAGACCACTGTCAAAAACTAGAATAAAGTGACATGTATTGGTAAAGGTGTGGAGAAGTTGCAACATGACTCTATATTTGGTAGGGTTATACAAGGATGAAAAAAATGTAATTAAAACTAGAACTAGCAGGTAAATATCCAAAGTAAGTTAAAGCGACAGCTCAGTGATGTGTTTTCACACTTGTGTTTACTGCCCCGAGATTTACAATAAACAACATGTGTAAGCAGTTTTAGTCTATTCACAGACAAAATGTGCTGTAAGCACAAATGGGATGTTATTCAGCCTGTTTGAAAAGAAGGAACTCCTGCCATATGTTGCAATGTGGATGAAACTTGAAGACGTCATGCTAAGAAGCGAAATAAAACAGCCACAGAAAGGCAAATGCTGCCTGGCTCCACTCCATCTCAGAAACGGATCAGACTGGAAAGGAGAAACAGGGCATTGCACAACACACACAGACACTGACACACATACACACACTCATACAGACACAGAGATATACACATACAAGCATACACACATACAGACACACTCACACACAGACACACAGAGATACACACAGACACACACAGAGATATATACACAAAAACACACACACAGACACACACACACACATGCACACACTGAACCTCAAGCCTGGAACTCTGCTTATTATCACACCTTTTTTTTTCTTTTTTTCTTTTTCTTTTTACAATATTTCCAAAGGCAGAAACCAAAAACATCGCAAAAGCAAAGGCAAGCTATGTAGACTCTCACCTGTGACCCAGCTTTCAGGAGGCAGAAGCAGAAGGATGCCATGTATTTCAGGCCAGTCTGGAGGCTTATAGAACAAGACAATATTTAAAAACAAACAAACAAAGGGGACACACACACAGAGAGAGAGAGAGAGAGAGAGAGAGAGAGAGAGAGAGAGAGAGAGAGAGACTGCAGTCCTGGCTGGCTCTCAGTCCCGGCTGGCTCTCAGGTCAGCCTGTGATCATTATGTAACTTTATTTACCATTTAAAGGAGAGAAAGAAAAGAGATGGAGGGAGGGAGGAAGGGAGGGAGAAGTCTGGCTGGATTTGATGAAGTGATGAACTACATTTACAGTCAGCTCTTTCTTCCTACATCTGGAATTCAGCTTGAAAAGTGTGGTAATCATGATAAACTGTACAAAAGCCCATTCCCATATACCAAGGGAAACATAAAATTATGTCATTTTAGGCCAGTGGCATGGCTCAGCAGGTAAAGATGTTTCCTGCCAAGCCAGACCACCTGAGTTCCATCCCTGAGACCCTGTGCTGGCTAGTTTGGGTTTTTTGGTTGATATTTTTGTTAACTTTTACTAGCTAGTTTTATCTGATTAGTGTCTCAAGGATCTCAATTAAGAAGATGCCTCCATCCAGATTGCCTGTAGGCAGGTCTCCAGGGCATTTTCTTGATTGGTGGTTGATGTGGGGTGGGCCCAGCCACAGTGAGGAAGGCACTCCTGGACAGGTGGTACGGAAAAAACAGACTGAGCAAGCAGGAGATCAAGCCGGTAAGCAGCATTCCTTACTGGCTTCTCCTTGGGCCCCTACTCTGGCTTCCCTCATTTTAAGAGCATGACCTAAGATATATAACCTGAAACAAACCCCTTCCTCCCCAGGTTGCTCTTGGTCGTGGTGTCTTATCCCAGCAATAGAAACCCTAAGACAGAAATCAGTACCTGGTTATAGGTTATATCTGTGACAGACCTGACCTTGGATTTCCCCTCACCCCTGAGGACAGGGAGGATTATGGGAAAACTCCTGAACTTTGGGCTGGAGAAGCCATTGAGTGGTCAGAGCTTATGGGTTGTGGGAACTTGGAAGATAGTGGAGGCTGCCTTGTGAAGCTCAGAGGGAAGTTTGAGAGTCCCTGAAAGGCTCTGCAGAAGCATTTCAGTATTTTGAATGAAGAATCTGTGATTCTGGTCAGCTGGGAATGGTGAATCACCTGTGATTAAGAAGATACCAGCAGCCAGGTGGTGGTGGTACACACCTTTAATCTCAGTGCTTGGGAAGCAAAGGCAGGCAGATCTCTGAGTTTAAGGCCAACCTGGTCTGCTGAGTGAGTTCCAGGACAGCCAAGACTACCCAGAGAGAACCTGTCTCAAAATAAACAAACAAAAACTAAACAGAAAGAAAAGAAG
The DNA here is from genome assembly GCF_011762505.2 of Arvicanthis niloticus. NCBI lineage: Eukaryota > Metazoa > Chordata > Mammalia > Rodentia > Muridae > Arvicanthis > Arvicanthis niloticus. The sequence continues at coordinate 92,757,073 of NC_047658.1, read as the reverse complement.
ATACCAGCATCATTGAAGTAAAATCTTGTAGGAAATGTTTCTCAGAGTCTGTCTATACATAGAAACTATGTTCCAGAGGTGCCTAAAGCTGAAACCTTATGCTGGCAGCTGAATTTGGTAATATGTAAGAGTTTTCCGGGTGATAGTGGATTTGAAGGCATACAGGGATCATGGAGAGACACTGAGGCTTGGCACCTTGTGGCAGGATCAAAGACCCCAAGGAGAGCTCAGAAGATGCTATTGGTGAAAGTGCAGACCAGTAGCAGTGGAGACCCCAATAGAGATGCCAGGACCATGGGATGCCTTCCAAGGACAGCAGCAGCTGCCAGATGGATCAAAGCCAGGAAGCCACACTCCTCCATGGCCTCTGCATCAGTTCCTGCCCCCAGGGTCCTGCCCTGGGTTCCTCTGACTTCCCTGGATGATAAACTACAAGCTGTAAGGTAAAACAAATCCTTTACCTTACAAGTTGCTTTTGCTGCATCACAACTAGACAACTAAGACAGACTCAAAAGGTAGGAGAGGATTGACTCTTGAAAGTTGCCTCTGTCTTCCACATACACAATATCACCCCACCACCACCTCAAGGAGATAAATAAAAATGCAATAAAATATTCAAATGGTGTAAATGGCTCAAAGGGTGCCAGAATCACAAAGATGACTAAGAGGAATAAAAGATAAGAGGCCGGACAGATAGTGCCCCTGGATGGGGAGGTTTCAAGGAAGTTTCAGCATGCACACAATCTCCAGCAGGCTTCCAGGTTCCCTGGGGAAACTGAGAAGATGATTCCAATATCTGTGGCATCATTTGAAGAAGACTGAGGCTTATGGAATGATGAGCATGAAGAATTGGTGCAAGAAACCCAACTGCCCGATGGGAAAGAAGGAGATGCTACAAATAAGCTAGCTTGTAACTGCTGGCCTGTCAACAAAATTGCCCTTGCATTTGGGAGGAGGAGACCTGGCATTTAAAATGATGGCCCAGCCTGGCATGGGGCTTTATGTTACGTATAAGCCCTGTACTTGGGGAGGCTGGGGCAGGAGACCAGAAAATTCTAGGTTAGCCTGAACTACATAGTAAAACTGCTCTCCCCCCCCCCTCCCTCTCCAGGAACTGAGGACCGAACCCAGGGCCTTGAGTGCTCTACCACTGAGCTAAATCCCCAGTCCCAAGACTACTATCTCAAAACAGTAGGAAAGGGAGGTGCGGTGGCATATGCCTTTAATACCAGTACCAGGGAGGCAGAGGCAGGAGAATCTCTGAGTTCAAGCTAGTCTGGTCTACGTGGCAAACTCCAGGACAGTCAGGATCACATAGAGAGGTCCTGTCTCAAAGAAACAAATAAAAAAATCAAAACAACAACGAAGACGGCATAATCATACAGAAAAAGTAATCTTTGATCCCTACTTCACACAGAGCATAAAAGCCAATTCCTGGGGCCGGGGCCATAGTTCAAGAGTAGAGAAGTTGCCTAGCTTCAATCACCCTGTCCTGTCAGAAAATAAAAATTAATTTAGGACATACTATAGGCTTGAAAAGAAAGTAAAATAATAAATCATCCAGAAAAAAGTGAGATGATGCTCTACTGGCCTTGGTACTAGCCACGCTTCCTACATGTACTTCTAACTCAGGAACAAAAGGGGTGGGGGAAGAGGGATGTGTTGGATTTCATTAAGAAATTTTGTCCGTCAGGAGGGGAGATGAAGTGGCTCGTTGAGTACAGTGCTTGCTGAACAAGTGCAAAGCCCCGAGTTCAGATCCTCAGCGTCCACCTAAGTAAGAGCCAGCAGCGGGACTATGCATCTGCAACCCAGTGTTGGGAGTCAGAGAGCGCCTGCCAGCCCAGGCCCTGTGGTGAGCTCCAGGTTCAGTGAGAACCCTGCCTCAACAAACAAGATGGAGAGTAATGGAGGAAGACACTCTGCAGTGACCTCTGGTCTCCACACATGTGTATCAGTACACCTGATACGCAAAAGAGAAAAGACAATTCTGAATGCAGGGAAGAACGTGCAGTCAGTCCTTGTCAGGGTTTCTCTGCACTCTTTGGGGTCCACATGGAGTAGAGCATGAGCTGCTTTAAATATGTGCCACATGGGTCCCAGCACCTCTACTGCAAGGTTCTATGACGAGGAGCAATGTCCCCTTGTGGATCTAACCAGACCTATCCAAGCTTATTCACAGATACATTCTACCTATCTCCCTGGAAGACCATGAGTTCTTGGCTTCCCCACCCTGCCTCGACTAATGATCAAGGAGTGTAATCTACTTGATCCATCCAGACTGTGGTCACCTCAATATAGACCAGGTGGGAGCCACAGGGTTGAAAGTGAAAGACTGAGAAGCTTTTGAAAGTAAAATGTCCCACTCCTACCCGGACAGAGAAGAAATGAGGCAGGCACAGAGGGACTCCCCAGAAGAGCCACGCACAAGAGCTGGCAGGTCACCAGAAGGAGAAGTGTATCTGTTCAGGGACTTCCCAAGGGGGAACCAGAAGGGAGGGCTTCTAGATCCCCCAGGCTTGAACTGCTCCACCTGCTGACACTCTTCATGGGCCTTGGCCTCTGGCTGCATCCTCCAGCCCTCTCTCCCTCCACACCATTCGACAGCCCCATCTAGACTTGCTGAGAAAAGCCTAATGTCCATCCCCCTTTGCTCCGTCCCTGCTTGCTCTGGGCTCCAGGTACACCAGACTGCCACAGAGGCTTTGGGCTTTGTGTTTGCCTTCTCCTGGCTTCCACCCCTCACACCTGGTCTTTCAGCCATGGGAACTTTCTGTGCTCCCTAGCTGACTGTCAGCCTCCTACTGGGTCTTCAAACTTAAGTTCAAATGTCAAGGCTGTCTTTGATCTCTCCAAGGAGGGTGAGTCACATCTTCCTTTGGGGTCTGTCCCTCCACCATGGCCCAAAGCTCCCGGATGTTTCCATTCACCTTCTAAACAGCAGCCTGGCAGGACACAGGTGCTCAGCTCCTGCTCAGCCCCCTGTGGCTAAGCACTGCCTCGCATACAGCAGGGGCACACACAGGTTGCACAAATGACGAAATGACAAGGACCCCTTTCTTTGGTGATGAATCCATGCATCCTGTGCACTTCAGAGTTAAGTGGCTCTCTTTGGTTCCTCTTTCTTAAAATCAGTGAGCCGAGACACTGAAGGCTTCTCAGTTTCTGCCGGATAATGTTCCCTATCTCAGGACCTTGGCACAGGTAGCTGTTCTGCCCAAACTCTCCCCCAGTTTCTCCGCATCCTGGTCCTCAGAGTTCAACATCACCCTCCAGGGAGACTGTCCATTTCATCTGAAGTGGGTCCACTCTGTGGTCCCTTACATAAGAGATGATGATTGTCTTGTTTTTATGACCCATCCTTGTCTGGGTGAATCAGGTCCCAGAGGTTGATAAATCACCAGCTGTGTTCACGAAACATCCCCCCACCCCCCCACCCCCTACCCCCCCACCCCACCCCCCACCCCTGCAATGGGTGCAGAATGCATTGCTAATGAGGGGACTGATGAATGAGCTTTCTGCGGATGGAACAGGAGACTCAGGTTTCCCAACAGCTTTGTCACTATCCCCAGGAGGCACCCTCCCCACACACCCCCCGGGGGGGGGGGGGGCGCAGCAATCCTGGCTCCAAGGGTCTGCTAGAGAGGACTGTCTTCAGGTTAGTGACATGAGGAGGCATGTTCAAAGATGGCACACTGCAGGTTCTCAGCTGAGCAGTTTCTAAGTGGAATGAATGAGACTAGCAGGCCTGAGCCAGAAGAATGCTCTAACTCTCACTGGCCAAGGGCATCTATCTGCTCGACTCTCCACATCTGCTCGGCTGCTGTGTGCAAGGAGCAAGGAGGCAGGTGCTGCTGCTGCACTCCAGCTGAGTGCAGGCACAGTGTGCAGGAGCACTGCAGCTGTGTGCTTCCTGGTGCCTTGTTTTTCTCCGTGTGGTGGTTTGGGTTACAGCTGAGGACATCAGACTCATGGCTTAGTGGGGTGGTAGCTAAACTGCCCCAGTGGCTATGTATATGCAGTCTCCATGGGCCAGAACCTCCTCTGTGCTGAACAACTTCCACAGCAACAGCAGCCCCATCCCGCCTGTGCAAATGAGCTCTCTTGCATTCCTGCCCAGGTGTAGCCTCTCTCCAGGGCTCCCAGACAAGGGCTGTTTTGAAACATGGCTGCTTGAGGCTACAGAGCAAAGTTGGGGCCAAGCCTACACCTGCTTGATTACCACCGCCCCACCCCCACCCTGTTCTCAGCAGGCCACCCTGGCCTAACTGAAGCATGAGCCTTTAATCAGCACTGAAGAGAATGGGAGACTCCAGTTTTGGTTGTCACACCAAACCTACTTAGCAGATCAAGAAACAGATGCCCAGAGAGGCCCAGAGCCTTTATGGGTGGGTAGTTACTCTGTGGAGAAGTCTGTGGCTTGAGAGGGAGCCAGAGCACGTGGCCTGCACTTGCCCCTCCTCCTGGGGACAGTTCTAGTGTTTTGATCCTCCCTGGGGACCTTAGGTACAGATGTCCTTAAGGGGCCCCGGCCAGGGAATATTCTCAGGTTGGTTCAGAAGTTCCAAGTTTACTCAGAGCTCATGTTTGAGTTGTCATGAAAAGTCCCTTCGTTCTGAGCTAGAGTGGTGGGGGAAGGGAGGTGACACCTGCAAGCTGCAGGCTGTGGGTGGGGCCTCTCCCTGCTGCCCCCTACTTCATGTTTCTGGGGCTATAGACAAGCTTTGAAGAAAAGGCTGCCAGGGTGAGACCACCCTCCTCAGGGCTTCCTTCTCTTCCCTTCTAAGTTGGCTCTCTTCATGGCCCCTGAAAACCACCTTTTCTTTCTGAATCTCAGCATCCTCACTTGCACTTGAAGCAGCACCATCAGAGCCACTGTGGGACAGGATGGTGGTGCACACCTGTAATCCCAGCCCTCGGGAGGCTGAGGCAGGAGACTCACAGATTTGAGCCAGATTGGGTTGTATGGAGACATCCCCCTCACGAACTGTCATTAGTCAGCAGCAGCAGCAAACCCAATACCCAGTATTTAAAGAAAACCAGCTGTTGCCCTGCTTAGCCATGAGTGAGTCCCTGCAACCCTTCCCCTATTGAGGACATTAACTGGCTATGTCTGCCCCCCACACCTCATGCACAGAGGCCTGTGGAAACAAGAGACAATGCCCCCTCCTTGCTTTGGAAGAAAGCACACCATGTCTTCTCATGCCTACCTGATGCTGCTAGGCCCTGGAAGTAAGGAAATCACTTCCCCAGCAGGTAGCCTTGCCTGCCTCTCTTCCATCTTCCACACTACTCTTCTTTCTGGAAGCCCCTGCCTCCCAGTGCCAGAAACCCTTTATGGTGCCAACAATTGCCCCTCTCTCTCAAGCCAAAGAAGCCTGAAGTTGCCTGGGAGTGTTTGAGGCCTCGAGGAAGGGACCACTCTCCCCTGTCAGTCAGGGATTCTATCATTCTCTCTATGAGGGCCACTGAGGACTGGACACTAAGCCCCAGGGCAGGGCTACTGAGGAAACACCCCACTGTGTGGGTCATGTGCCTAAGTGCCATCTGCCGAATGAACTTAGACGCTGTTCCAGGGCTGTGAGTTTTCCTATGGACGCCATCCTGCCATACAGGCTGAATTCCAACTTCTGTTCTGATTCTCTCCTTCACTCTTAACCCAAGGACATGTTTGTCCCCACAGAACCCATCCGACATTGCCATCTATGCACTGAGCTGCATGGAGTCATTGGCCTCACCTGGACTCAGCATTCTAGGAGGTCCCCGAGAACCTACAATTCTGCAAATAGGGCTGTTCTAGCCTTCCTTGTATTCTCAGTGCTTCTCAGTGGTTAGCCCTTCTCCTCCACAGGTCACGGGGCCTGGGAGTGAGAGCTCCTGAAATCAGTCTTAACACTCCGATGTCCTGGAGTTCTCATAAACAGTCTCACAATGATAGAGCCATCTCGATCCCCATTTTACAGATGGAGGAAGTAAGGACCCGGGAGACTCAAAGAAACAGAGAGGCTTGCCCTGGTTCACCAGCTAGACTTAGAAAGGCTACCATGTGCTCTAACTGCCTCGGAGAGCACAGACATTCTCTTAGGAACTACTTGTAACCCTCTAATATCTCTATGACCCCTTCTGTGGTCCCCTTGACAAGTCCTAATCACAAACATTATCCCCTATGCCATTAACCTATCTGCTATCTTCTTTTCTATCCTAGCATACTAGACCTCCAACAACCTCCAGGCTCCCCTCTCCTCCCATAGAAGAGGTATTACCTCTTATCATCTGACCCATGCCCTGGGTGGTAACACCTAGTTGGACTGCCCACCTTGCCATATCATGACAAGTCCCATAAGGAAAGTTCTGCTTCCCCTGTGGAGCCAGGTTTCCGTATCTGTGAAGTAGGCACCCCACCTGCCTGGAAGGATTGGATGGAGTTAAAATATCTAATCCTAAACCATACTGATTGGCTGTATCTGATGCCCTCGCTACAGAACAGCCCCCTGGAAGCTTCCCAACATCCTGCTTACTGCCTATCACTGCCTGGCAGACTGTCTACCATCCAGAGTCCCGCTTTTTTCTTCCCACCACTTCTTGCAGGCAGTTTTGCACAGGCAAGGGATCATGCTAGCTACGCTCCTGCCTCCATAACCCTCCAACATTCTTCAAGCACACACCAAGGACCCCAGTCATTCTTAGTCAGCTGAACAAGGAACTCCAGCCCTGACCCTCCCAGACTAACTGCATAGTGTTCTGGGCCTGTGTCCCACTGTAGTGTTATACAAAACACAGAAAAGGACCCCAGGCTCCTGGAGAACCAGGGCTAGAGTCTACTTACCTACTCCTTCAGGGTCTTCCTCAAAAAGCCATTCCACAGGCTGGGGCGATTGGGTAGGCTCCTGGGCATGGGAGTCACAGCAGGACTCAGAGTGGTGGCAGGACGTGTGGGTTTGAGGTGGGCAAAAGTTCAGTCAGGTGCAAGTCCAGAATCTAGAGGAGTCACCACTGAGATAGTCCTGAGGCTGAGGACCAGCCCGGCATCTGGGAAGAGCCTACACAGAGGGACACAGTAGGGCTGGGGCAGTCAGACAGAGACAGGGCACTTCTGGGGCAGGGACTGAGGCCAGTTGGCTGCCCCAGGGATGGACAGACTTGCGGTCAGACAGGCAAGTGACCACGAGGCACACCACAGGAGAAGTGGGCAGACAGCTGTGCTCGGCTGAAGCACAGGGCCACCAGCAGAGGCTGCGGTGTCTATCTGAGGCCAGGCAAGGGGTGGAGAAGGGGATGTGGTAAATAGCGCCCCGCCCAGCCCAGCCAGATCCTCCAGAAGGGGCAAGAAAAACTAAGATGCCTACAGGCAGGCGCCCACGACTCCCCAAAGGTCACCCTTAACACGATATTTGGGGCCTAAAGGGTAACATCTTGCAGACAGATGACGTCATCCCAAAGGCCTCCTCAGTCATGTCCCAGGAGGCAGGCAGTGAAGTGGGACTCACAAATGTAGAAACTTATATGGAGGTGTGACAGAAGCACATCCCACCTGAAGCCCTTGGCAGTTACATGGAGCTCCTCAGCTCAGACAGGAGAGCCTGGAGGTGGACGCCCACCCCATGGCCGCTCTTCTGCAGGTGGCTAAGTGGTCCATTTTATCCGTCCCTTGCCTGCCCCAGGGTTCTGACTTCAGAATGACCCAGGCACTCAGACTTTCTGCCGTAAGCACTGCCCATGACCATCCATGCCCCAGTCCCTAGCATTGTGGGGAGGAGGACCTTCCCTGGTACCTTGGAGGAGAGAACACTGACGTACCTTCTAAGAGCCTCGCTGTGTCCATGTGTTTAGCCAGGTGGGCAAGGCAGCCACACACAGATGAAAATCCAAGAACTAGAGAAAAGAAATTCAGCCGGGTGGTGGTGGTGCACGCCTTTAATCCCAGCACTTGGGAGGCAGAGGCAGGCCGATTTCTGAGTTCGAGGCCAGCCTGGTCTACCGAGTGAGTTCCAGGACAGCCAAGGCTATACAGAGAAACCCTGTCTCACAAAACAAAACAAAACAAACAAACAAACAAAAAAAAAAAAAAAAAAAAAAAAAAAATGAAAAGAAATTCCTTTTTCTTTCTTCTTTCCTTTCTTATTTTCTTTCTTTCTTTCTTTCTTTCTTTCTTTCTTTCTTTCTTTCTTTCTTTCTTTTTCATAAAAAGGACTTTATTATTGAAAGTTCAAACTAATTCCAAGCAGTGAGGTTTCCATTCATTTTCTGACCGTGAATGCTGTCAGCATTCCTGTCAAACCAAAGATGACCTCCTGCCTCCACCTCTTCCCTTGTCAGTCCAAGGGTGTCTCCCATAGCTTAGGGCAGCTTTTAGAATCCTTTAAGACTTGCCTCCAAGACTCATCTCTTCAGAGCTCACAAGCTGGTTTATAAGATGATGTCTGTCCTGTGCAGACTGACACTCTGGCCATCGTCACTCGAACCCCATGCCTGTACCCGTGAAGCCAATATTTAGTCAACCTTTGACGGGAAACGACTTGTTGAAGACTCCATTAATGAGAGGTATGCTGGTCCAACCCAGTGCTCTACCTAGGGCCACTCTCACGACAGTGACTAAGTTCTCACGGGGCTGTAGCATCTACCCCCTACTCCCAGGGACCTGGAAGCAAGCTTTGTCTGTGTTTCAACAATGTAAGCATACCATGAGCCGTAAGTACTCATCCACAGTCAGCAAAGGAGACGGCCAGGCCCATGAGTTCCGCCAGTCATCAAGTCACTCACTTCCCACTTCTGGAGAGGGCATGTCTTCAGTGCCCTTCCTGTCATGAACCTTCTAAGTCTTCTACAGGGGCTACACATCTCCCAGCTGGGGACCCATGGGAGAGACTTTCACTTTGCCAGCCTCAGGGTCCTCTGCCCTAGGGGAAAAAGCAGGGGCTAAGAGGGAATCACAGCTGCTCTTGGCAACCAGGAAAGCACAGAGTCACTGAGTACTCCCACTCCTGAAACACAACGAAACTGGTGTGTGGACAGCAGTCCTCTCTGACTAGAGAAGAAACTCTTAAGACTGTTTTCTTGTCTTGAAGCAAGTGAGAAGTCAAGAAAAGGGGTAATAAATAGATATTTGGGAGCCAGAAGACAAAAGGCAGGCAGTTTCTGCCAAGCTGCCCCAGAGAGGGGGGGGCCAGACAGAATCATCACCTCCTCACATTGTGCAGGTGCCACAATGTCATTTGCCCACGGACCCTGAGTGATAGACAGGCCTGTTCCCACTTCACAGATGGAGAGACTGAGACTCAGGGGAGCAAACCAGCTCCTGAGCTGTGAAGCATTAGAGCTGGTGTTTGAACCTAAGAGGAGTGCAGGCCAGACCAGGGTTGGTAGGAAGGATGGGGGCTACTTTGAGCTGTCTTGGCCCTGATTGGCTCAGATGTACACACTGCCTCCACCCTGACTAGTTTTCTGACCAGTATTTTTGGAAAGGCTTGGCAGATTAAGAGAAAGCACTTTGCTTTTTGTGGCTGTCTTGATCTTTCCATTTCATAGCTGCTTTCCTTCCCTCCAACTCCCCACCCCCACCCACCCTTCCTCCTAATTTCCCCCCTTTCTCTGATTTCCTCTCTTCTTGTCTTGTCGTGATCTTCATAGTGAACCCTCTAAGGTCTTGGCCTGGAGTTTGAGAAAGCTCAAAGGCAGGATGGTGGATGAGTTGGTAATCTGCAGAGTTCCTGGTGTCAGTGAGCTGAACTGCATGCTGTCACAGAGACACTTTCCCCCTCCCCCTTCCAGAGGGCTAACCACTGAACATTGCCTTGCCACCAGCATTTTCTTTTTCTTTTTCTTTTTTTTTTCCTTTGGTTTTTCGAGACAGGGTTTCTCTGTATAGCCCTGGCTGTCCTGGAACTCACTCTGTAGACCAGGCTGGCTTCGAACTCAGAAATCCGCCTGCCTCTGCCTCCCAAGTGCTGGGATTAAAGGCGTGCGCCACCACCGCCCGGCTCCACCAGCATTTTCGAGTTCGCTGTGTTGCTGACGAATCCAGGAAGTTACAGAACTTGCCTAAGGTCACACCCTAGCCAGTGGCAGAACTGGGATTTGAACTCCAGAGCTGCCCTCCGTCCAACTCACTGTTTCTGAGTGTGAGTTAGCGGAAGGTGGCTCAGGGTCCCACCCCTGCCTACTCATTCACTCCTCTGCAGACTCAGACAGCCCCTTCTTCCTTCCCTCCATCCTTTCCCATGAAGTGGGCCCTTGGGTCCTAAGGAAGTGCCACAGAAAGGTGTACAAACAACAGCCCTCATGGAGCCCATTCCTGGTAGAGAAGACAGACAGACTGACAGCATACCGTCATCGTGCGAGGCAGGATGCACAGGTGCCAAGACACTTGGATGGGAAAGAACAGAGGGTGTGGAGGATCAGAGTCACACAGCATGCTCACCTCTAGGCTCAGATTTGATTTGGATGGACATGAGAATTCCCACGGAGTTGGCGGAGGAGAAACTCCATCCAATTTATGTCTGCAAAAGAATAGCATAGAGATCTCAGCACTCAGAATACTGATGCAGGAGGATGCCAAGTTCAAGAGCAGCCTGGCTACAAATTAAGGTACTGACTCAAGTCAGGGGACAGTGCTCTGGGAGACATGGGGGTGGGGAACACGGCCAGGGCTGCTTAGTCCTCTGCTTCTTAAGCAGGTGATTGAGAGCTGGTCGCGTCCAGCTGGGTGAAGGATTATTGACCTCTAAAGTGGCCACGTGCTAAGGGGAGGGTCCCTCTGGCTCTGTAAAAGTCACCTACGAGTAGCTGTTAGTCCTGGAGAGATCTCTGAGGCCCTCACACCCTTCCCCAGCACTACAAATAGCAAAGCTGACCAAGTGGAGGAAGTGGTCACTCTGCCCTTCTGCCCAGGGGTCTTCTGAGAAGACATAACAGAATCAGCCCTCTCTAACCCACTTCCTCTTTTAATTTTTTTTTTAAAGAAATCACTTTATTGAGGAGAAATTTGCTTAACATATATTTTGGGCAGTGTAAGTGTACAATTCAGTGATTTTTCAGTAAACTTGATGAACTGGACACGCATGACTGCAGCTAAGTTGGCGGGACATTCTGTCACCTAAATAGAGCCCTTGTGCTTGATGTCGGCCCCATCTGAGCTCACAGGTGCATTGTGATATACCTGCCATGTCTCCCAGCTCACTTTTCTGTTCTGGGAATGTCACGTAAGGTAACAACACTATATCTTTTTTTTTAATCTAGCCTCTTCCACTCAGAACAGTGTTGGGCTCAGCTGTGTTGTAGTATGTATTGGCTCCTCATTCCTTTTCCCTGCTGAGTAATATTCCACAACACAGAAGTAAGCATGCTTTTGTACATGGGTGGACATTTGGATGGATGGTGGTCTTTCCCACCCCCTTGATTTTGGATGATATAGCCTTTGTGTAAACAAGAATCCTCAGGTCTCCCATAGGTATACCTGGGGCTAAACTGCCAGGCTATGTCATAACTCTTTTAAACTTAGAGCTGGCCAGCCATTTCCCACAGTGGCTGAATTGTGTTATGTACCCATCAGCAAGCTAGAAGGGCATAGTACACTTGCTGATCCTGATTTTTTTTCCTCCTTTTCGTGTGTGTGTGTGTGTGTGTGTGTGTGTGTGTGTGGTGTGGTGTGTATGAGTGTCTGAAGGCCTTAAATGGTGTCAAAAGTCTTCCTAGTCACTCTACCTTGTGGGGAAAGGGGAAGTCACTCCACCTTATTCATCAAGGCTGGGTCTCAGTCAAACCCAGGGCTTGCCTCTGTGGCTAGTCATACTAGTTAGCTTGCTCTGAGATCTGTCTCCCACTTCTAAGCCTGGAATTAGAGGGGGCCCCCATGCCCACCTATTATCACACAGGTTCTAGGGTGTTGAGCCCCAGGTCTCTTGCTTGCACAGCAAGTATTTGGTGTTCTGACTGAAAATCAGCTGCCCACAGGCATGAGGTTCCAGCTGTCCTCAGATGTCTTCAGGTCTACCCCAGAGTGGCAGCACTCAGTTTGAACTTTGAAGATCTGTGGTAGGTTCTGAAATGGAGAGTTTATGTTCTCTAACTTGGTTATTTTCCCAGAGAAGGTTTCAGCCATCCTTGCCCACTTGCAAACACAGCTTCTCCACTAAAAACAAAAGGGGGCATCAAGATTTGAGAGGGATTACATTTAGTCCATAGATTACTTCTAGAAAGGCTGCCATTTTAGCAATGTTAACTATTTGAGTCCATGGGCATGGGATGTCCCGTGGCTTACCTGAGTCTCCTTAAATTCTTTTCAGGGTGTCCTGCAGTGTTCACGAAACATACCTGGTATCGCCTTGGTTCTCTCTATTCCTAAACCTTTAACATTGAGGCATTGGAGCATTCCATGCTCCCATGGGCACACATGGGCACACATGGGCACACACGGGCAGAAGCAAGCTGGCAACTGTACACCACTGCTTGGCTAAACCATTCATTGTGTCTAGTGATTGCTCCATAGACTTCTAGACTTGATGTATTTAAGATCACGACATTGTCAGCAAAGGTACTATTACCTTTGTTTTTTGTTTTGTTTTTTTTTGGGGGGGAGGCTGTTTTGTTTTGGATTTATTTCTTTTTCCCACTGAATTGTCTGGTTAAAACTTTTGGTGCAAGGTTGAATAGAGGTGGTAAAGTGGGTGACCTTGGTCCTGACCTTAGGGGAAACTTTAAGGGTTTTTTTTGGGTTATGAGTGTGATCTTAGCTGTGAGTCTTTTGCTTATGGCCTTTACAAGGCTGAGGGAAGTCCCTTGCATTCCTGCTTTGCATTAGAACAGATGCCCACGTGGTGTTCTGTTCTGCTAGGTTCTATTGATGTGGACCTCAGTGGTTAACATTATACTGAGCTACCCTTGCATCCTAGAGAGAACTCTACATAATCACACATTTCATCACTGTCAAATTCTTGATAGACAATGGAGAAAGGGGGAAGATTTGGGGGCTGAAGGTTGCAGTGCTGTCGGTGTACTTGGTCTGTTACTTTGGGGCCACAGTGAGGCAGAGCATCATGGCAGAGGGGGTGTTATAGAACAAGGCTGCTCACCTCATGTGGGCCAGGAAATAGAGGGAGACAGGAAGGGATGGGAGAGTGGGTGGATTTGTCAAAGCATACTCCTAGCGATCCGCTTACTCCAAGCAGGCTCCACGTGCAGGTTTCTACCACTTCCCAATAGTACCATCCAATTATTAGTCCATGAGTGGATGCCCTCCCTGTTGATGAGCTCAGAGCCCTCATGAGCCAGTCGCTTCACAAAGCAAGGTACCTTGCAACCAAGACCCACACCTAAGCCACAGCAGTCATGGGTTACACAGTAGGTTTAACTTGAGACTCCTTTTTTTTTTTTTTTTTTTTTTTCCAGCACCTTGATGCAGACTTTATGTCTGTGTTCATGAGGACTGTTACTCCGTAATTTTTTGCTTTTGTTACTTTAACTTGCCCTGTGGTGCCCTTGTCTTGAGTTAGCATCACAGTGAGTTAGGAATCATATTTTTCCCTCTTCTATTTGGTGGAAGAGTATGAGTAGCAGTGAAACTAATCCTTCCAGTGTTTGGCAGAATCCCCCAGCAAAAGCTGGACTTGGTCTTTGCTGGGAGTTTTGTGGGTTACCAGTTCAGCTCCCTATGTGTTATTCTTATGTCCATTAAGGGTTTCTTTTTGACTCAGTTTTGATGATGGGCCCTCACAGAAGTTTTATGTATGAGAGGGGGCATATATTTTTCCATTTCTGATCTTATTTTAATTTTCTGTCTTTTTTGCTTCGTCTAGTTAAAGGTTTGTTATGCTTTCCCAATTTTTGTCAAAAAAAAAAGCCTTGGTTTTTTTGATCCTCTTCTGCTGTTTTTCTAGTTTTTTTTTTATCTCCATTCTAAAAAGTATTAGTTAATCTCTTATGCAACCATTGGGTTTCAATTTCTTTTTCTAGTTCCTTAAGGAGTATAGTTAAGGGGCTGGAGAGGTGACTCAGCAGTTAGTAGGGTATACCGCTCTTGCAGAGGAGTAGAGTTCCCAGTGCCCATGCTAGACAGCTTGGGACTGCCTATAATTTCAGCTGCTAAGGAATCTGACATCCAGGCCCTCTTCGAGCAGCTGCACAAATGTATGCACACAATTAAAAGAATTAAAATGAAAGGCCACGATTCCAGTGTTTGAGACCCCCCAAAAATCATGTAAAAGAATACAGTTAGGTTCTTTGTCTATGCTATTATTCTAATGAGTGTATTTGCAGCCATAATTCTTTTGATTTTCAATATGTCCTGAAAGTTTTGGTCTGGGGAGGTTCTGGCTTTCCAGTACTATGACAAAACACCAGAGAACTCAATATAAAAAGAAGAAAGGTTTATTTTGACTCAAAGTTTCAGAACTCTCACCGTCCAGTTGCTTTTGAACTTTAGCAGGGAAATATGTCGTAATAGAAGTGTGTGAAGGAAGAAACCTGTTTATCTCATTGTGGCCAACCAGAGAGGCTGAAACCTATCTTCCTCCCACTAGGTTCTACCTCCTAAAAACTCTGCCACCTCCCTGTAGCATCAGAGGCTGAAGGCCAAGCCCTGAGTAGATGGGCCTTGGGGGACACTCAAGTCCAAACATTGTGTTCATTCTTTCTTGCTTTCTGGTCTGTTTGTGAGTCGTTCTGCAACCTGCTGGCTGATTAAAAGTATGATTTGTAACTTCCGTATAGCTGTATACTTTCTACTTTTCTTTTTGCTGTTGCTATCCAGATTTCTTTCACTGTGGTCAGAAAAGACAGAATAATTTCTTTTTTCTTTTCTTTTCCTTTTTTCTTTTGTTTTTGAGACAGGGTTTCTCTTTGTAGTCCTGAGTCCTGGCTGTCCTGGAACTTGCTCTGTAGATCAGGCTGGCCTCTAACTCACAGAGATCTACCTGCCTCTGCCTCCCTATTGCTGGAAGTAAAGTGGGTACCAGCACACCTGGACATTTCAATCTTCTTAAGTCTATTGTCTAGTTACTTTTCTATTGCTGTGAAGAGACATGACTGACTACCAAGGCAACTTATAGCAGAGGTCATTGGGGCTGAAAGCTCCAGAGGGTGAGTCTATACATGGGTGAGGAGCATGAGAGGGATAGGCATGGAACCTGAGCAGCAGTTGAGAGCTCACATCTGATCTGAAAGCACAGGCAGAGAGAGAGCTAACTGAGAACAGCATGGGCTTTTGAAAACCCACAGCCCACCTAGCAGTGATGCACTTCCTGCAACAAGGCCACACCTCCTAATTCTTCTGATCCTTCTCAAACAGCTCTACTCCCTGGTAACTCGTGATTCAAATCTATGAGTCTACAGGGCCATCCTCACTCCTGAAGCCTTGGTTGTGGCTTAACATAAGATCTGCCTTATAGAGCATCCTTTCTGCTCTCTTTGGCCATGGTTGACATTGATGGGGTGCTATGTCTGTCTGTTGCTCCAACTGGCTTTTTTATATCATTCCAAGTTTCTTTCCTCAACATTTTCTGCCTTGCTGATCTCCCTATTATTGGAAGAGTGGCACTGAAACTGCAAACTATTATGGTATAATCCTTGGGTTCCAATATTGGGTGAGTATGCTTATGGATATTATATATTTATCATGAGTTTACATGTAATCTTGTTTATTTTTTGATTTTTTTCTTAAGCTTATTCATAGTGCAGCTACTCAGTGCTCTTGGGTTTTCTTTGCATAAAATTAAATTCTTTCACTTTAAAAATCTATGTGTCTTATAGACAACATATAGTTGGGTTGTGCTTTTTGTTGTTGTTCTTGTTTTGGTTTTTGAGGCAGGGTTCTCTTGTAGCTGTGACTGTTCTGAACTCTGTAGACCAGACTGGCCTCGAACTCAGAGATCCACCTGCCTCTGCCTCCCAAGTGCTGGATTAAAGGTGCCACATCTGGCTTATACATTTGTTGTTTAAGTTATATGGGAAACAAAGACTGTTGAGAAAAAAATACAAAGTCAGCTGTAGTTGCTCACACCTATAGCACTTGGGAAGCTGAGGCAGAAGGATCGTCCTAAGTTCAAGGACAACCTCGGTGATGAGCAACTTCTAGACCAGCATGAGCTGGAGTGAGACCTCGATGGTGTTTGTGCAAGTTACATCTGTCTTCTGACTTTCTCAAGGTTCAGATCTACTGCTCTACTTAAATTTTAATTCTGGATAAATTTACCAAACATTCATCAAACAAACCAGCATCTAGGAATGCTGGCCCACTGAAGATTCTACTGTGGGAAGAGATTTTCAAAGTCCTGAGGCACTTGTTGTTTCAGAGTCTGATATAAGCCAGGGGTGGGGGAAGACAGCAGGATGACTGTGTTCCTCTGCCCATTCGTAACAGAGTACTGCCATGTATTACTACTTCCTTTCTGTTTGTCCACTGATGAGTAGACCCATAAAACAAACACTCGAGGCTAACTGGGCGAGTGAGTAGAGGGCACCCAATATCAGTTACATGCTGTGCAGTCTAGACTTCATCTTGGGTCCCTAGATTTCTCCTTTCTTGTGGTTTGTTCCAGGGAAGTGTCTCCTATCCTTCCATAGCATTGTTCCTCAGGAGATCATTTTGTCTATCAGATGGTTTCCGCAGCTTTGGATTTTAAAAGGGACTGGATGAGTTAAAGCCCTGAACCATGGAGAGCCACGTGGGGCACTGAACAGACTGTGTCTGAGCCTTCCTAAAGGAGGAAGAGTTTGTTTTGGGCTCAGAGGTTACCCGAATTTCTTGGCTCCTCCATTCTATTGCTGTGGGTCTTCAGTGAGGTAGATCTTCATGGCAGAGAGGGCAGGGGAGAAAAGAACTGCTTATACCTCATGGTGGAAAGGAGAAGGCAAAATAGGAGTGGTGGTCTGAAAGAAAACGGCTCCCATAAGCTCCTATTTGAGTCCTTAATCACCAGAGAATGGAACTATTTGAGAAGGATGAGAAGGATTTGGAGGTGTGGTTTTGTTAGAGGAAATGTGTCACTGGGGGTGGACTTTCAGGTTTCAAAATCCCACACCAGGCCCAGTGTCTTTCTCTGTGTGTTGTGTGTGGATCAGGATGTAAAGCTCTCAGACACTGCTCCAGCACCATGCCTGCCTGCTTCCTGCCATGGTAATCATGTACTGATCCTTTGAAATTATAAGCAAACCCACAATTAAATGCTTTCTTTTATAAGAGTTGCCTTAATCATGGTGTCTTTTCACAGCAATAGAACAGAAACTAAGACAGTAGACATTTCAAAACATGTACGCAATGACCCACTACCTCCTGTCAGCTCACCCTCAAAAGGTCCCAGCCGTCCAGTCAAGTCTTAGTGTAATTCATGAGATCAGAAGCTTCATGATCCAATCATCTGGAGATCAGGTCTTTACTAAAGGAGCTGTGGAGTACCTGGGAAGGGCAGGGTAGCCAGTCAAAGCACTTTAAGGTGTAGGTAACTGCTTTAGGCAGCTAGAGCCCAACCCTCCGGGATTCCTGGGAAATAGTAGACCATGCTTGCAGATTGTCCCGAAGGAGGAATAAGAAATCTGAACTATTTCTTCACCTGTTACAAGGTGAGGCCTGTTTGGGAAAGGAAGATTTACATGGGCCCGTGGACATTTGGCATTGTGCACTTGTGCCGCCCTCTATGGTGGCAGTCTGTATGAAGGGCAATAGGAGTGGAAGAGAAGCCACTGCTAGTTATGACTGCA
Organism: Arvicanthis niloticus; assembly: GCF_011762505.2. Taxonomy (NCBI): domain Eukaryota; kingdom Metazoa; phylum Chordata; class Mammalia; order Rodentia; family Muridae; genus Arvicanthis; species Arvicanthis niloticus. Next base: position 92,739,385 of record NC_047658.1, on the reverse strand, counting down.
TCAATTCAAAGAATCTGAGGCAGGCCATACAGACAGAGGCACTGGACAGTCCCTTGGAAGGACAATGAGCAGTTGAAAAGATGGAGGGGGGTACCCCAAACATTCCAACGTGGACCCAGGCTTTCTACTTGTAAGCCAATGAGGGGTGATAAGATTCACAAAGAGAAAGTGGAAAGTGGGCTGCCCATGGGAAGGGTGGGGTCTGTGGGTGCAGCAGCTCTGCAGTCTATACAGAAAGGAGGAGATGGTGATACTGTTGAGAAATTGGGAGGTGACAGCAAATTGACTGAGGAGAAAGAAACAGGAGATGGTGAAGATGGGGGTGAGGGGCTACCCGGGAAGAATGCTACAGAGGGCCACAGGGCAGAGGCTGAGCCCAGCCAGACTCAGCTCCTGGACAAGCCCCAGGCATAAATGTGTGGCTGCAATGGCCAATTCTGGGAATAGTGAGGGCCTAGTGTGGGTGGACCTGTGGCTATGAGAATGAGAGGAAGTGGCAAGGCTGGAGCTGGGAGGGGCCTCCCACAGGGTGGGACTCGGTAGCTATGGATGATGATTCTAGTGAGGAGGAGGAAGACCTGGACTAAGGACCATCAGCCAAAGAGGGCCAGGCCTGATGAAAGGGGGAGGAGCCACAAAAGAATGCCAAGTTCAGCTTTCCAGAAACCAGCCTGTGTTGTGGAGTAAACCTGTCACTATGGCTGCCCACTGCCTCCTGGCCACAGATTTGCTTCCTTTTTAAAAGGGCCAAAGTCCTCAGTAGTCCCTGAGAGGATCTTCTGGTGGCTGTAGGACTCAGCCTCTGTACCCTTGGCAGTGCCATGTGGATAGGCCACTCCACCTAGGCAGGTCTGCCAACCAACCTTCACCATGAAGCTATCCTAGGCATCCTCAGGTCTATCCTGCCTTGACCACGCTCCCTCGTAAGCTGTGAGAAACAGAAGTGTCTCCAAATATCTGAAGGTCTCCTGGGCACCCAAACTTCCCCCAGGCTAAGGATTCTAGAGAGACTCCCCCAGAGTAAGCATGATGGTGTTAGAACAGCTGGAAGGCTGGAGGAACAGTGGAAGCGTGGCTAGGGTTCTGTGATCAGGGACCAGTACTTTACCTGCTTCTGGGGCCAGACTAAAGGGTACTGAGGGAGGGCAGAATTGGCCTCAGAATGCTCATGGCACTGTCTTTGATGCCTGCTTTCTGTCACCACGATAGCCTCACTTGTTAAGAATTATTGCTGGTTCTATTTATCTACAGTACATACCCCAAACCATAGCCACCAGCTGAGCTAAGACACCACTATGCAGTGGCACATGATCATAATAAAGAAAAATTCATTAAAAAACCTTTTTAAGCTAGTATTCAAAATGTGAATCTGGTATGTGCAACACCCAAGTGGTAAGAGCAGAGAACATGCATTGAGCACTTACTGTATGCCTGGTACTACTATCTTAGTCATCTCCTCTGCAAACAGCTCTTGAAGGCACATGTTACAATGGACTCACCTCACAGATGAAGAGACTAAGGCACAGAGAATTTAACTCACCTATGTCACCCATATATGAAGACATAAAGCAGGGATTTGGGGACTGCTATTTAGCTTCTGAGTTGTATCTGCTAGCCACTACATTGTCACCAAAGTAGGATAAATCTCCATCCCCACCAATGCCAATGGACTCAGACCTCCATCACTCCTCTCTAACAAAGACATGAGTAGTGGCAACAAGCAGAGAAGAGAGACTCATCTGTGTGAGGAGGAACAGGTAAGGAGGGGTACCAGGAAAGGACACACAATGTGGGATAGTTGGCAACTTAACTCTGCCAAGACAAGGTAAGCTAGTCCTTCATAATTTCTGCTTCACTTAAGGTCTATCAGATGGTTCTGGGCCTTAGAAGGCTGAAGACATGAGGAATATAGGGGACTGTCCAGGCAGTCAGCTGTCTCTACAAATTGTTTAAGTTTTGGAAGCTATGCTTTTGTGCTTCCTATATATTCAGGTAATATTTAATTCATTCTTGGATCTCTGACAGGGTTGAAGACTAGTTATAGTCTCATAATCAAACTTACATTGTTTGGCATTAAAGAAAATGATCTAGATTTGAAAGGATGGTTTTCAGATGGTAATGCAAGTTAAAATCAAAACATAATTCATGTATAGAATTGAAAACTCTTTAAGTTAGGATAGATGCTAGAATAATGTATCTAAATTGCCAAAGTTGATAGACTGGATATTATTAGTATACATCATACCTTATAGTTTACATAACTGTTATAACTGTGTTCAATGTATATCTGAGAGAAAAGGTCTTCTCTCAGAATGTAGCAGCTTCTGTTCTCATGCTAATTAAGCTTCCCCAAAACCTGTTTGCAGTATCCCGCATATAAGACTGAGGGAGCCTGCCTCCAGTGGGTTTTGATTGATAAATAAAGTTGCTGGTGGACAATGACTGGATAGGAAGACAGAGGCAGGACTTTTAGGATTCCCAGGCAAGGAAATAAGGAGGAGCAGGAAGAGGGACAGCTGCTGTGCCAGTGGGAAGAGGAGAGATCACACCCAAGAGGTGCAAAGAGCAGAGAGCATAGATGTAGGTGCCAGAGATTACAGCCCAAGAGGGCTACAGATCTAGGTCTAGGGCAGCAAAGATGGAGTATAGATTTTAGAAAGTAATAATTGGAGGGGCCTGAATCAGACACATGGAGGTTAGGAAGTAGCCCAACCATTGAGCTGTTTAAGGCAACTTTATTTACTTGTCAAAACCAACTGTGGGCAGGGTCCCTCAGTCTTACATGGGGGACACTGCAAACAGGTTTTGGGGAAACACAATTAGCATGAGAAAAGAAGTAGCTATGTGAGTCCATCTTTGTCTTGGGACCCTGACATGAGCTTTAGAAGAGGGAGAGATGGGGACAGGGTAGGAGTCTTGTGTGATTGGTCAGCCTGGGTCAGGTGGCCTGGGCAGCAACAGTCTCAGTTCTAGTCTTCCAGGACAGTCTTGTAGAGAGTTCTTATTGCTGTCATTTTCCGAGAGTGCTCTGAGGGTTCCCCCAGACGCTCACTGTGGCTCAGGTGCAGTCTCTCACCATAGATAATTCCATCACCTGGAGTGGTTTGTTCTGAACCAGTTGTCTCTCCTTTCTGGTGGTTTCAGTTACTTGACATGAGGATGTTTGTCAGTCAGTTCTGTTGTTCCTGGAGTCCAAGGTGACTCAGGAGAGTTACTCAAGAAGAAAGACAGTAAGCCAGAGAGGGACAAGCTGGAGTTTGCCATGTCAGGGACCAGAGCTCTCCTTTACCCTGTCTCACAGATGCTCATGTGAACCCCATGCATATAGAGAACATATCTCACAGACATCACGTGCCAGTCCTCCTGTAAACACCATCCTGTTGCTCATGTATCTCTCTGTATACATGTATACATATCCAGAGTTCACAGACATAGATCCCTACAGGGCATGAGGCTCATCACACATGATTAACAGGCCAGCAGAGATGCATAGGCTCACATGTCCTACATAAAAAATGCAGATGCTCCATCCACCCTGGCTCACACATGTACAAGAAAGTGGCAATGTGCAGAGGGGCGTGTGTGTACATTTTAAATTATTTTTATATTATAATTATTCTATTTATTTAATTCCACAAGTTGCTCCCCTTCCTTGCCCCCCCTCCTGGAGTTCATCAACCCATTGCCCCTGACACTCCCTCGTGTACATTTTTACATAAAAACAGATATTTATAGAGCACCTACTGTATTCCCCATGCTATGCTAGGAGCTGAGAATGGATCAGAGCATATCCCAAGCAGAATCTAGCTTGGGGGGGAGCATGCATGGACAATGGTCAAATCTAAGAGAGCCCCGACTTCCCACATGTTTCCTCTGCACTCAGGGTTGACTCTGCTGTGTATCAAGTGACCATATCAACGTCACCTGTGTCCTATCCACACACATGCACATGCACAGCCCTCTCTCAGAAGCCACATAGCACAGTTGAGCACACTGAGCAGACCATCACAGTCTTCCCAGTCACCCCTGAGATCTGGGCAGAATTGGGTGGCATGTACTGTACAGAGACAAGCACTATTTCGAGCTCCCCATGTCACCCAAGGACCCTGAGCCTCCATCAATCCCTTCCAAGCATACAATAATCCTAGAGATGAATAATACCAAGTATGTTACAGATAGGTCCATGACCATGTATGCACAGGTTTGCAAGCATCTCAGTATCCCCCTCCCTTCCTCCCTCCCTCCCTCCCTCCTGCTCATCCTCCCTCCCTCCCTTCCTCTCTCCCTCCCTCTCTCCCTCCCTCTCTCCCTCCCTCCCTCTCTCCTTCTTTCTCTTCTTCTCTCCCTCCTTCTCTCCCTTTCTCCCTCACTACCTCTCTCCCTCCCAGGGCTGCCTACTTTCCCTATGCTCTGCCATGGTTCACAGATACTGAGTCTCCTGAGAATGGGTGCCCACAGGGAGGAGGGGATGTGGTGACTTTGCTTCCAGGCAACTGTGGTGAGTTTCGGCAGATACTCCCTTCCTCACAGAGGCCCTGCTTTACTGAAAGCACTGGCTACTGTGGTTTCCCCACATCAAAAAGGTCAGACTCTCAGAAGAATACTGAGAACTGTCAACCAACAAGCAGTTACTGTAGCTCACTCACACTCTGGAGATGGATCAGGGTGAACAAACCCAGGCCTGGTCCTACAGAAGTTTAGGGCAAGGATAGAGCCATGGTTAACCAGGAAAAGGAAAGAGGCCTGTCTTAGGGTTTTACTGCTGTGAAAAGACATCATGACCAAGGCAACCCTTATAAGGACAACATTTAATTGGTGCTGGCTTACAGGTTCAGAGGTTCAGTCCATAGTCATCAAGGTAGGAACATGGCAGCATCCAGGCAGGCATGGTGCAAGAGGAGCTGAGGGTTGGACATCTTCATCTGAAGGCTGCTAGTGGAAGACTGGCTTCCAGTCAGTTAAGATGAGGGTCTTAAGCCCATGTCCACAGTGACACACCTACTCCAACAAAGCCCCACCTTCTAATAGTGCCATTCCCTGAGCTGAGCATATACAAACTATTGCAAGGTCAGATAGCAGGACTGCATGCTACCAGGAGACCAAAACAACCAAGTTCCTGGTCATAATTGGGCTGTGCTGTGAATTGGTAATTGACAAAAAAGAACCTGACAACCTGTGTTGTGGTTGACTGTCACATGATAGTTGACATTAAAGTGAGTCAGGGACACAGAACCACAGGGAGGCACAGCTTGGGGAGTTGGCATTTCTTCCCTCCTGGTAGACTAGATGAGGCCAAAGCCAGAGCTTTGATGCCTAGGAGAGGACTGTGCCCAGTTGGATGGGCTGGTGGTGGTGTGGTGTACTGACTTTCATTGAGGGAGCGTCCACATAGTGCTGGGCTCCTTCTGGGACTAATACAGAAGTACAGGCTTGGAAGACCCAGAAAAGAGACATTTGACCAAGGCCCAGGAGCCTCCTGAAGGTGGTGACATTTGAGCTGAAGGGTGATAAGGCCATTCTCTTAGCCCCAGGAAGAAGCAAGTGCCCCACACGTACCATTCCCAGTTAGCTGTGTGTGTGTGTGTGTCTGCCCATGTATCATGGTGCATTTTTAGAAGCTAGAGAACACCTGGTGGGAGTTGGTTCTTTCCTTCCACCATTTGGGTCCCAGGTTGGCAGGCTTGGAGCCCTGTCCTCCACTGGGCGGCCTCACCAGCCTCAGTTAGTGGCGTATTTAAAGGGCCAGAGCTGCCCTGGAGGCTTTGCAAGGATCCACTCACAGAAACCCCCAGACAATCCTCTGGAGATGTAAAATATTGTTAGCCTCATGAGAAAGTCAATGTGCATATACCTGCTCTGTTCTGTCTACCCACTCCTTTGCCTTGCAGTGTCTGAAGCAGATTCAGCCTGGGGATGGTTTTACAGGGTACCCAAGTAACTGACAATTTAGTTCTGTGTTTAATTAATTGTGAAAAGTGATTGGTTCTGCTAAAGTCCCTTCCAACCCTCCCCACCACAGGCCTTCAGACACAATCCAAGTGTTGTCTAATGGGGATGGGTTACCAACAATATAAGTCAACCAGCCAATCAACAAACAGTGACAAGAATGTTTATGTCTTGTTCAGGGATGAACTGGAGGGTCCTTGTTTATTTTTCACTGTACACCTGTGCCAGTCTGGCCAGGGACTAGGGCCCAGGACAGAAGAAAAAAAAATGGATCTCAACCCACCATTGAGGAAATTACTAAGAAGTGAACAGGAACTATGCTTTTTATTTGTTTAAAATGTTCCTCTATTACAAGTCTGAATAGGCCCAGTGTGGGGGTGCACATCTGTGAGACTGACCAGGAAACGCAGAGCTCCAGGCCTCCGGGGTGAACTCACTATTACGTTGCTAAATGAATGTGTCTCGAGCTGACTCTGAATTCATATCTCTCTGCTGGTGCAGCCCTCAGGCCACATCACAGAAGTTTCTTTGTAGCAGTGGACGGTGGTTAATGCAAAGACTCACAACTGATCAAAGTGCAGAGCTTGTCAGTGGGTGCTCAGCCGCATGGGCCATCTGTGCTGCACCTCCTCCTCAGGGTTTAGGGACCATTGAGGATGAGGAGGAGGAAAAATTGTAAGAGCCAAGAGATTAGGGAGAACCAGCGTGAACCATGTCTCTCAGGCATGATGGGACCACTGCTCTTGTGAAGTCACAGCAGCTGTGGCTGCCTACAGAAGACAGTGCAAGCCAGAGCCAGTCAGCAAACCAGCAAGGACCGGAAGGGCTTTAGGAACCCCCACCCCTAGCTGAGGAGCTATTGATGACATCTGAGGGGGGGGGGGTCAGTTTTCTTTGACGGTGTGGCTGCATGTCCCAATGCATGGTCCCACACCCATGAATGTATGGGCAGCCTAAAGTGGACTTCATGGGTTCTTATAAAAGAGAGAGAGAGAACATGAAGTTGGGTAGGGTGAGGGTTGGGGGGGGGGGTAAATATGAGAGGAGTCAGGGGAAGGAGTTGAGGATGAGTGTGATCAAAATATACTGTGAGTATATATGTGTGATATTCTCAAAGAGTTAAATACAAATGGTATATTAAAAAGAGAGAGCTCCAGAGTTGCCTAGACTACACAGTGAGACCCTGCCTCAAGCAAAGAAGCAAAAATAAGTAATAAATGATAAAAGATGGATGTGCACATGGAGAGAACAATTCCATTCCGTTTCCAAAGCCTCAGAGGGAAAAGCCATGGGGATGAGCCTGAAAAAAATGATGCTTTGGTTGCTGGGGGCGGGTGGGTAGTGGCACATCTGGAGGAGAGCAGCTGCTGAGCTGTCCTGGAATTCTACAGTGATGAGAAGTTCATGGTAAGTAGACTAAATCCTGCCAGACAGCATGTGCGTGTGTGCACATGCATGTGCCTGCATTGTGCATGTGTGCATGTGTGCATGTGTGTGTGCATGCGTGTGTGTATGTGTGTGTGCATGCATGCGTGTGCGTGCATTGTACATGTGTGCATGTGTGTGTGTGCATGTGTGTGTATGTGTGTGTGCATGCATGCGTGTGTGTATGTGTGTGTGTGTGCGTGCACACTTACATGTGGAAGGCTAAGGTCAGTGTTAATGTCTTCATTGTCCCTCTCCACCTTCTATTTTGAGACAGGGTTTCTCACTGAACCTGGAGCTCCCCAGTTCAATTAAACTGGTCAACCAGCAAGTACCGGGAAGTCTCCTGTCTCTGCATCCCCAGAGCTGGATTACAGGTGCCTGCTACTGTATCCAGATGTTTTTGCATGGATGCAGGAGACAAGACCTCAGGTCTTCAGGCTCCTCCAGTCAGTACTTTACTGACTGAGCCATGTCACCAACCCTGGAGTCTATGTTTTTAATGGTTAAAATGGTACATTTTCTGTTACATGAATTCAATCTTAATGAATGATAATTTCATGAGACTCTGGGTTGGTTTTTGGTTTTTGATTTTGGAGTTTTTTTTTTTTTTTTTTGAGTTTTGTTTTTGTTTTTTGTTTGTTTGTCAATGTGACAGAAACTAGAGTTACTTGGGAAGAAGGACCCTCAATGGAGGAACTGCCTTTATCAGACTGCCCTGTAGGCATGTTCGTGCAGAGTGTTCTCCATTAGTGATTGATGTGGTGCCACCCCTGGGTAGCTGGTCCTGGGTTGCAGAAGAAAGCAGGGTGAGCAAGCCAAGAAGAGTATCCTCCGTGACTTTGGCTTCAGTTCCTTCCTCCAGATTTCTGACCTGAGCTCCTGCCCTGGCTTCCCTTGGTGATGAACTGTGATGTGGAAGTAAAAGCCAAATGGCCTTGTCGTCTCCAAGCTACTTTTGGCCAGTGTTTTATCACAGCAAACTAGGACAGGTCCCCAGGACCTCATCAACCCACCACAGCCGCATGTGTCCACATGCTCAAGCGCTCAGGAGGTGGAGGCACCAGGATCAAGCTCAAGGTTGTCTTTGGCTACATAGGTAACTTGAGGCATCTATGTCCCTTCCCCCAAAAGACCAGTCTCTGCTTCAATCATCAGTCTTGTGGCTGCAAAGAACAGAACTGCTGTGTGTGTGTGTGTGTGTGTGTGTGTGTGTGTGTGTACATATGTAGGTATATGCTAGTGGTCAAATGTGTGTACACATGTGTCAAAGACCAGAGATTGCCAGTAGATGCCTTCATCAATTACTCTCCACTTTATTTATTTATTTATTGACAAGAGTCTCTTACTGAGCCTGGAGCTCATCCATTTGTCTAGAAGGGCTGACTATCAAGCCCCAGGGATCCGGCCGTCATGCCCCACCTCCACACTGGATTTTTACACAGTCCTTACACAGGCCAAGCAAGCACCTTATCAACTGAGCCACTTCTCCAGGCTCAGAAGTGACTTTTCAAGGTGAGTTCAAATGCATATCTGTAATCCCAGGGGGAGGCAGAAGCAAGAGCATATTTCCAAGCACAACCTTGGCTCCATGGTAAGACCCTGAACCAAGATAAACTAAAGTGCGTTTACTGACTTGTCATTTTAAAACTTGTGGTTTTATGCATGGATGGGTTAAGGGGGATAAATTCCTTCAGAGTGGAAGGCTTGGGTTCTGGGATGTGCTTCATTTGCATAGGACAGTCTCAATGGGAACAGAAAGTGGTGGTTGTAGGGGTGTCAGAAGACTAGGTTTGTCACCTACAAGCCTGCAGAACCCAAAGAAAGCACCTAGCAAGTCCAGTACTAGTTCTGGGAATGCTCTCAATGGTCAACTTTAAACACATGACTCCCTGTATGCAGCTACTACTATACCAGGTAGAGAAAGGGATTCTTTGATTGGCTGAGCATCAGTCACATGCCGGAGAGTCGAGGGTGAGTTCATCAGGTTCACAGAAGCCCTTGAGCTGGGAGCGCTACAAGCTGGTCCCCAAGGAGGTCACTCTTTATCAAGAGGACAGACTGTGATGTGTTAGTATAGGGTCCTGTGAAGCAGGGGCCACTGGAGAAGTGGGAAGGGTGGGCAGAGGGAGGCCTACCAGGGAGGCTTGGGTTTGAAACTGCATAACATGGCAAGCTCACACTAGCTAAGGCTCTAAGAGTTAACAGGTCACAGTGTAGGAAGTGGTGAGCAGTGAGGGAGTGGGGTCTTGGTGTGGGGAGACCTGGCTGTGGATTGCTTCCTGTGTACACAGCCACATACTGTATCTGTGTGCGTGCTCTCCCTCCCTCCCTCCCTCCCTCCCTCCCTCCCTCCCTCCCTCCCTCCCTCCCTCCCTCCCTTCCCTTCCCCTGTATGTGTGTGCATGGGTGTTCTTGTGTATACTCACACGTGTGGGTGCCCCTGTATATTCCTGTGAAGGCCAGAGGTCGATATTGACTTTTTCAATGGCTCTGCACCTGACATTTTGAGACAGGGTTTCTTATGGAACTCTCCAAAACTGGCTGTCGGCAGCCCCAGGATCTTCCTGTTGCTGCTCCCCTCATACTGGGGTCACAGGTGCATGGCACCATCTGGAGTCCTATACAGGTCCTGAGAGTCTGCACTCAGGTTCTCTGGCTTGTTTAGCAAGCACTTCACCCAAAGCGCTGTCTCCCAACCCCCTAGTTAACACTTTTCTTGTTATTAGTCTCTAGACTTAAAAACAAATTTTTTGAGTGTTTTATTTAAGTAACTTTATTTTCAAAAGAAACCACGTCTCCCCAAGATGGAAAAATGGTGTCTTTACCATAAACCGGAGGGAAGTGCAGACATTGAAACAGAAACCCACACTCCCTGCTGTGGGCTGCTGTACCACCCTGGTACCCAGAGATCAGCAGAGGAGAACTGAGAGAGGGCTCAAGAAAGGAGAGCCAGAGAGCCACAGTGAGTCCTGCACTCACTCCACCAGAGGCCCAGTACTGCCTCAAGATAGTTTTGCTGAGCAGCTACTATGTGCCAGACTCCATGATTCTGGGCTCTGGGAGGCAGCAGTGTGGCTATAATCAGAAGCCTCAACACTGCAGCCCACCTCGGAGGAGAAGTCCTGCTGGAAGAGGAGGAGGAAGGGTTCGTGCTGCCCATAATATGTGGTTGTATACGTGTGGCATGAGATAATGCCATGTGCCAGCTGGACTGCCGACATGGCTGAACACTGGTTGTGAAGATGCCCAACAGTCACGGTGTTTGTTTCTGTAGGACCAGACTTAGAAAGGATTGTAAGTAACTTAGTGGGCGAGGGGAAAGGAAGAGAGGAAGAGGATGGGGGAGTAAAAGAAGAAAGAGGAAGAAGAGATCCAAAGGAGGAACAGGAGACCAAGATGGACCTCAGTCCCTCCCCTCCCCCATGGCTGCAGAGAGGAAAGAAGCCCTGGGTTGGTATTATAATTGTTTATTGTAATTGTTACTCTGACTATAACATTCATCACTTCCCTGCAAGCATAAACATGTGCACAGGTTCCAGGAACTAGGACCTGCCTGCTTTCAGAGTTCCTTGTTCTTTCTGCAGCAACGCTGAAGATTGCTTTACCATTGCAAAAGAACTTCGGTTTAAACAAAAGCAGGCGGCTCAAGACTCAGGAGGCAGAGTTGATGTTTCGATGATGCATGCGTTAGAGGACTTTTTCCTCTCCGCCACGCCACATGCATGCCTTTATCTTCCATCTCTAAACTGTCTCTCCATGATCACAGAGTGGATGACAAAGCACCATACATTACACACAGAGTGGAAGGAAAAGCGGTGAAGGACTTTCTCCTGCTTCTTTTTCTGATTAGGGAGAACTGTCTCTTGTGACCTGTGGTCCCAAGGTAGCAAAAATGACAATGTAGAATGACTTAAGCTGAGATGGCCAGCTGGAAATCAAGGCAGAACCGTGGTAAGGAGGATTAAGTAGAGTAGCCAGAACCACAGTTCGTCAGAGGACAAAGGGACAGGCTCTTCAAAGGACAGTGTGCAAAACAGCTGGGTGCAGTTCCTGGACTGCAAATTAATAACATTACGGAGTAGGGTTCTTTATGAGGGGCTGGATCTGGTTCTGCATGGAAGGAGCTGGGACAGAGGACCTGGATCTGTGAGAAGTTGGTGGTGCTATGCAGTGGCAGAGGGGTTGAGGTGGTGTCACAGAGGAGTACTCACCTGCTGTGCAGACCTCTGCTCACCACCCCAGCACTGCAAAGGAAAAACAGAGTCACTCTGCACGTAGCCTATGGAGAGATGGGGACATGTGCAGACATGGGGTGGTGACAGTGGGGTACATTTTATCCTGGACTTGTCTTGTGCTGTCCTTTGGATGAAGGATGCCATTTTCCTTGAGCATGATGCCCCACTCCTGCACCATCCAGACACACTCAGTAGGACATCAAGAATAAGCTTAGCAAATGCTTTTAAAGACTTATGTGTGTAAGAGCCACTCCAGGGGCTCACTGAAGTGATGATGTATTTAATTCACATCGCAGGCTCAAAAGACAGGTGTCATTTACAGATGTGTATGTGAGTTCAGAGAAGCTGCAAACTGGCCCGGCGCCACACATTTTGGCTTAGGGTATGTTCTGATTTCCAGGGCAGGAGCATTTGTCTTAAAAAAGCAGAGAGAGCAGGGATATATCTTACTTGGGCTGCAGTTGAGGGAGCTCCAGGAACGCAGGCCCGTGCTGGGACAATGCATGCCACCAGGGGGCAGCAGGGACCGAGGCACGGCCCTTCCCTTCTCCCTATCCACACTGGGCCCTCTGGACACAAGAGCTGCTGGGTGTCATTTGCTCCTGCCTTCATTTTTCCCGCGTTTCACCCCAGAGTGGTGACACGCCATGCCCACGGTCCCACGGACACTGACGTCGCTTGAGCTCACTGTGGTATCACGGCAAGTCCGCGACGTCACCGGTGCTGCAGTGCACCAGCGGTGAGCAAAAACGTGCGGTGATTTGGGGGCGGTCTGGGCTTTTTGGTTTTGATTTAATGACTTTAGTGGGAAATTTATGTCAGAAAGGTTGAACATGATACGCGCGCTCCGCAGCCGCCCACGAGGCCGGAACCAAAATAAGCCCAAAGCAGCCGCTTTCTTCCACGTTATGTGGAACGTTCATCATGGCTTCTAGGGCATCCAGCACAGCGGGGGCTGCTGGGAAAATCCCAGCCCACAACACCCTGGTGACTGCGTCCACCACCCTCAGGGACCCTCCACGGACGTCACACCAACCCTTGGGTCCTTTCTTTTTCTTTCTTTTTCCACTTTTCTAGAGCTTTCCCTGTCCTGTCTGGGGGGCGGCTGTTGACAAAAACAGAGAAACAAAGCTTAGATGCCAATAAACAACTTAAATAATAGTGTTCATTTTGAGTGAAAATTTCAACTTCTCAGTCCAATCAGATGCATTTCAAGGGACCTAAGTACTGGGAAGCATTTCCTGTGTGGTTTGAATTTGGTATGTTCCCCTGGGAAACTTGGCTGGATTTGAATGCCTGTGGAGAGAGATTAAGAGGAGGAAATTACTCACTGTGGTATTGAGAGAGGCCTTTGGGATGGGATCAGGGTTAGCTAAGCTCATTAGAGTAGACCCTCATGTTCGGACACAGAAACCAGACACACGCTCACACACACACACACACACGCACACACAGATACACGAGCACACACACACACACACACACACACACACACACACACACACACACACACACACAGCTTCTCCTATGGGATACCCTGACTCACCTGAGGGCTCCATCAGCAAGGCTATCTCTAGGTTCTACCTCTTGACCTCACAACTATGGACTGAAACAAGCCTCTCTTCTTTATAATTCACTTGTGTGCGGTACAGAGTGAGAGCATGGAAAGCAGTCTCAGCTGCTTCTTTCTTAGCACACAGCTCTGTGGGGGGTAGAGTTGCTGTACACAGTCACTTGCTTACAAAGTCCCTTCTTCAGATTAGGCTTTGAGCCAGTGTCCTATGGTTTAGATATAAAATGTATACACACAGGCTTGTGTGTTTGAACATCTGGTCCCCAGCTGGTGACACTGTTCCTGGAAGATGGTGGAACCTTTTGAATACCGGGCCTTTCTAGCAGAGGAGGGCCACCAGTGGTCCTTGAAGGTGATGGCCACCTGCGGTTCCTGTCACTAGGGTGTGGACAAGCCCCACTGCAAGTTCTTTCCCCAGCAGAAAGCCACTGAGACCACCATGCCATCCTCAACATGGTGGAAGGTATACCCTGAACCATGAGCCAAAGTAGGCCTCTCCTGTAGGCTGCTTCGCTGGGTCTTTGGCCAGTTGAGAAATGTAACTAGCACACACGTTTCTCCGTGTGTCCCGATTCTCTTTCTGCACATTTGAAATAAAATTTTTATTTGTGTTCGTGATCTGAGAAAATTTAACAACTGCTTCTCAGGGAGAAGTTGCATGATTGATTAATTGATTGGGGATGAAGAGGCAGGACTAGTGAAGGTTGGAACTCACAATGGGTAGCCTTAGCTAGTGAGTACGGGAGCCAGGAGGGCACAGGCTGGCACCTTCAATGTTAAATGACTACAAGCAGGAGGGTCTGGATGAAGCCAAGGCAGGAGGCAGGGTAACAGCAGGGTGGAGAATCCCAAGTGCCTAAGACTGGTACCTTTCACTTTGGCACCTACACCTACGTTACCAAAGACACCCATGGAACTAGCGCTCCCACAGAGATCTTAGCAGCTTCCTGGTTTGCAAAAGAAGCAGAGGGTGCAGGCAGTGTAAGGGGAGAGGACCAGTGAAGAAATCCTGGGCTAATCCAGAGGTCAGAGCTTGAAGGTCAAGTGCTAGACTGGGAAGCTGGGTTTTTTTTGAAACAGGGTCTCACTGTAAAAGCCTAGGCTAGCCTCAAACTCTCTGGGTCTCAACCACTATTAAAGACAGGCGCCAGCATGCCCAGGTGAAGGGAGTTTTTAAAAGGTACTTTACAGAGGAAGTTCCAAGGGCATGCTGGGAACAGTTTCCTAGGACAGTCAGCTCATTCCTGTGGGAGTCATTTTCCTCCAGGATGCAAATATAAGCAATGGGGATTTTAAAGCCAGGCTTCTTCAGCCAGGTGGGAGGGACACCCACGAGAGGTAGACTTGGAAGGCTCCACTTCTCGAAACTCCTGCTTAGGGGGTGTGGTAAGATTATTCTGGGAAGCCAGGTGTACTAGCACGCACCTGTGATCCCAGCACTTAGGAGACTGTTGTTAGAGGCTCGTCTGAGCTACAGTGAGACCTTGTCTTTAAAAAGATTGTTCTGAGATGTTAAAGTCTGAGGCTGGCTTCTACTGGGCCACCTCTCAGCAGGCAGAACTAAGGTCCACCAGTGTCCAACTGCACACTAAGCTGTCATGTCAGGACCCTAAAACCTGATGCTGTGACCACATCAGATCCTTGCGCCTCAAACTTTGGACACGAACCATCTGCTGCATGTTCTGAGTTCTTCCTGGCTTTTTGGAGATACCACAGGCTCATCTCAAAAGTGTTCTCCTTCCAGCCTCCCTGAGTGACCTGTCTCTGGTCCTTTCCTTTCAAACCATATTCAAGTCGTCCGCTGGCCTGGCAGGTTGCCACACCCCAAATCCTCTGATGTCAATGCCTTGCCACATTCAGCAACACTTAGCAGCCAATGTCATGTCCTCCCTGTGCTAAGGAGCATCCAATATCTTTAGCACTCTGCCTAAAGGTGTGAGACAGAGGAGGACCCCTGACCTGGAAATGGCCCTCACTAAAGACTGTGGGAGCTGGAGAAAGGTCCTCCACTCCCTCCCCTGAGCACATGGGCAGAAGCTGTGACAGCAGGCTGGATGGTGACGATGAGGATGGAGTAGCCACATCTCTGCTCCATTCCCAAGTCATCCCTTTAAACCAACTGCTGGGGCCCTGTCCAGGCCCCCCATCCCCCACTGCACATTTCAGCCGTTGCGCACGAGCTGCCAGGAGGCCTCCATGAGTTACTGTAAAGCTGCCGTGGTCCTGGCATGTGTGTAATAAAGAAGAACTGACAAGATAAAGAGTCTTTATTGACATAAAGCTCCACGTGACCTGTCCTGTCCTCCTTGCAAACAGACTAGGTGTCACAATGGTGGGGACGTGAGCAGACAGTGCTGAGCCTGGTCCCGTCTTCTTGAATGCAACCAGACTGCAGTCTGCCATCTGCCATCCCTACCACCTGGCCACCAACCATAACCAGCCCCACAGTTCCCTTGTGGTCTTGCCTTGGCTGCCAGCGGAGGTGTCCACTGGGACCTGCCACCCGGCAGCTGTGTTTGTTTAGCGGGATCTCCACTTCCACATCTCAGGAGCCCTGGCTTCTGGTCATATGTGGGTAACTGGCAGTGACTTTGGGCAATCAAGTTTGTGTCCTTGTTGCTTTCCACAACTGAGTGAAGCTGGGACAAGAGGCTCTGCCTCTAGTCCCAGTCCTGGCTGTTCAATGAATGGCTTCCTTGGGGCAATATTTGCCCTCCCTCAACTTAAAATTTCCACCAATTTTTAGGGCCTCCCAAGCCACTGTCAGGCAAGCTGTGGGTTTCTAGGCCCAGCTTCCAGCTGGGAGAGTCCAGCATCTATGCCAGGACTGCTGCAAGCCTTGGGTGACAGGTCTATTTGGTGGACAAAATGGGCCTGAGCAGGTAGGGCAGTGCCAGCTAGGAGAGCCCAGGGCTCACGAATGTCAGCACTGCCGCAGGACAAAGCACAGTGAGACTCTGAATCCCTTGTGAGGGAGGAGAGCCCAGGCCAGTGGTAGGGGAGACAGCCAGGCTCTGAGCTTCCAGGGTCAGGCCAAGTTCACATCTTCAATTCACCATTCTCTGGATTTCCGGGAAACCTGCCAGCTGGGCTGTCTCCCAGGAAGCACTTCCCTGGCTCGGAGGAACCGTCAACACAGACCTCAGCAACAGCAGCACACGCACACACCCACCTAAGAAACAGCAACGCCCAGGGTGCCCACAGGCACCTCAGTAGTCTGGCTGGGAACAGGAGAGTGACCAGGGCCCTTGCCCTCCCCTGACAAGTTGGAGGATGTCTTGGGTGCTGAAGTGAGGTTGGCCTCTGGTGGCATTTCCCCAGGACAGCTTTCCAAGGCCCCCAAGAGGCTCCCCAGGGATGGTGATCTGTCATCATAGCAGCCACAGCCAGGGCTCGCAACAATGTGGCTCTGGCCACTTTCCTCCTGGCTGTGGTGTTGCTTCAGGCGGCCACACAAGTGGCAGGTGAGGGACGAGTACACAATGCCAAGGCCCAGGTCATCCCCAAAGGGCTTAGGCACCTGATCCGCAGGAGGAGGGGCCTTCAGCCAGTCACCTCCTTTGAGCCCCAGCTCCAGACCAAGGCATTCTGGGGTGCTGTTGGGTGGAGCTGAGTTCAGAGGACTGGGTGGCAGCTCCATGTCCAGTCCGAAGGTGAATAAGGGCATGGAGCTAGGGGACTGGTTAGGAATAGGGTTCTGGAAGGGCTTGTAGCCCCCATGTCCACTGTCAGTCTCTGCTGTTGTTGTGTCTGTGCAGACACCATTGCTGCTGAGAAGGCTCGAGAAAGCCTTGTAACCAGTGTCTCCAGAAGGCCTGACACCAGGCACCCCAGGGTCCTGGGCAGCACCCTGCTTCACTGCCTGCAGAAACTCCTGATAGCCACTGGTAGGGGCTGGGGTGGAGCCAGCTGTCCCGTGTTGTAGGACACTCATGTGAAGGATCTGCTCCCAGCTTTCTACTTGCTGCATTGATGGCCCTGAAGAATGGGGGTCAACCGGGCTTGGAGGGTCCCCTTCTTCTGGATGTCCAGCCTGCGGCAGCTCTGAAGCCAGCTCTCCAGGATTTGGGGCCGAGCTGCTGAAGTCACTAAAACTCCGGTAGGCAGGATTGTCTGCAAGGACAAGTGGGACCTGTGTGCAGGCCAGGTTAGTTGCACTCTGGGCTGGGCTGCCTGAAGGAGGGCCTGGGTGTGAAGGCTGCCCTGTAATCTGGCATGTGGGCTCATTGGGCCCCATGGGGAAGCAGGCCCTGGACATAGAAGCTTGCCCATTTTCTGAAGGCAGAGGGGAGCCTGACTCTGCCAAGCCTGACTGGTCAATGCCCCCATTCTCAGCCTCCAACAAGTCTGAAAATAGGTTCTCAGTGAGCCGGGCCATGATGTCTGCCTGACTCTCCTGAAAGCCGCCTCCGCTGTTCTCAGGTGACATGCTCAGGTCCCCTTTGACCATCTCATCTTCTTCCTCCTCCACACTCTGTACTGGGGCCTCAAACATCTCCATATAGCGCACCACACTGACACTAACGTTCTCTGGCCAAAGGACAGTCCTGCTGACCTCCACAGGACACCAGCCTGCCTTTCCAGGACTCTGGAGAGGCTTGGTTTGGGTAGCCTTCGGGGATTCTGTCTCCTTCACTCTGTGCTCCAGCAAGCAGGGCAGCAGCTTGGATAGACAAGTCTTCCAGTGCCTGCAGAAGTAAAGCTTAGGGTTCAGTTTTGCCACATGTAAAAAACTATTCATCCTTCAGAATCCTTCATGGAACTACCCTGTGTTGATATTGGGGTATTAAAGACATGGCTTCTGACTTTAAAATCAATACTTAGCCTGTTCTCACTGCAGAATGGAGACTCAGCCACCCACGATTGCTCCCCTCCCCAGCCCCACCTCCGCCACCCTTGGGGCCAGGAAGAGAGAAGGCAGCTGTGTGGGGGCCAGGGAAATTGCCACTAGCTGAGTAACTATCACATTCTCACACAAACGCACGAAAACTACGACCCAAGTTCAAGTTCAGATACATACGGGCACTTGGTTGACTCCTGGCTTCGGGTCTGCTTTTCCCAGAGGGGTACCTAAAATAGACAGCCTATCAGTGAGGTGCTTGCTGCCTGTCAGCCCAACCCAGCTACGGAAGGCTTGGTGTTTCTATAGACTGCAACTGTGCCTGGGCAGCTGAGGTCCACACAGGCCCCACAGAGCTCTGGGAGCCTCAGCCTCTTCCCCCCGCCCCCGCCCCCTGGAAAGGGCATCAGAGATGTCAAATGTCCTCAGATACTCTAGCTTGCTTGTGCCATTCTTGACTCTGACCTGGCCATAGGACTCACTGTGACCAGCAGAACATAGCAGAAATACTGGGCCCACATGGTTGGGGGCATGGGCTTTGCAAGTGTCCAGTGTGTAGTTTGTTACCACCCGTATACCACCTGCTTGTCTCTGGCCGTTTGCTCCTCGAGCTCACCCTACCCATGGCAGGGAGTCACACTGCGGAACACCTGTACCCTCTTACCTGCGTGTCCTGAATGATGATGGCCACTAAGGGACTGCGTGCTGGGGTGGGAATCTGGTCCCACCATATCTTCTTAATCCTGAGGGTGGAAAGGAAGTGGGTTGGTCTCCAAATGTACAGTGGCCAAGGTGCTCTTCCAGGTGTTCTGGCTGGCAAGGCCACACTGATTCCACTTTGGAGATGCAACAATTTTGGTCCTAACTGTCCATCCCCACCACCATACTCAATGGGGAGAGGAGCCCAGCGAGAGTGTGATGCCGGCAGGGCTGCTGTGTGGACTTTCATCCTGGCAGTCTCTGAGGAGGCTGCTTCAGGGCACAAGGAGAGACTTAAGCTGTCCAGCAAGGATCCTACTCACTCAAAAATCCCGAATCAGTAGCAGGAGGAGCGCTCTGCCATGCTGGCTTTAACAGGCCCGAGAGGTCAGGGGCCATGGAGAAGCAGGCTTTCCCTTTCTTCCTGGACTGACTGGCCCCCGTGGCTTTCACTCCTCTATATTCCCACAGTACCTTCTGAGCACCTACTATGCATCAATCACTGTGCAAGGGCCACAGGGACTAAGACAGAAAAACAGCCAGAGGAGAAGCCCCTGTGTTGCCTTCAAGAAGCAAATGCAGACATGATCATGTAACACGAAGTCACCACGACAAGTGCGGATGAGCAAAGACCACAGCCACGCATGGTGACCCAGAATCATCCCAGCCACTCAGGAGACTGGGCAGGAAGAGTCAAAGTTCCAGGCCTTTCTGAGCTGAGGTGAGCAACCTGAATAACTTGGCAAGACCGTCTCCAAGTAAAAGTAAACAGAGGGCAAGAGAAGAGGTTAGAGATAGGGCGGCATGCGTGAGACCCTGGGTTCCAAAACAACTAAAAAACCAAGAAGACCACAATGTACAAGTGTAGAGAGGATGGTAGGAGAGGGAAGCAGGTTGGGGGTTGCAGGGGATAGCCTAGAAAGGTCAAGGGACAGAAAGTTGAGAGCTGGGGACATGGCCAAGACTCCATGGGAAGAACATGCCACGTGCCTTTGAGGCTGGTGGGTACAGGGACATCAGGAGGGAGAAGGGAAGGGCAGCAGGACATAGAGAAGCTCCACTCCAGAGCAGCAGTGCCCAGCTCCGGCTGACTGACCAGAGCATGAGTGGCAAGCCGAGGAGAGGAGAGGCTCTGGCATTCCCTGCACTTGGCCAGGTGTGGCCGCCTCCATAACACCAATCCAAAGTTACTGCTAATCTCACTTCTCAAAGAACATGGCTCTGGGCCTGACATTCCAAGGTAGAACTCACCAGAAGTGAATCTACCAGTCCTGCCCAGCTCTGGAGGTCTTGTTCTCATGGTCACGCTGAGCCAACAGAGGAGCCCAGGTCATGGGGCAGCAGGAAAGCCATCTGCCAGCAAGTGCCACCTGCCAGCAAGCACCACTGCTGGGTCTCACTCACACCCTGCTGTACTCACAGGATCTCAAACTCCTCTGCTCCCACCACATGCCCGGACCATACCATGGGCACCGAGAGGGACAGAGGGATAGCTCCATCTCCTCTATGCCCTAAATGACCCCTCCCTAGCCTCAAGCCATCTCCTTCTCTCCCAAGCACCCACCATTACTGTCCCCCCCACCTGGCTCTCTTTTCTGCAGAGCACAGCCACTGTGGAGAAGCCTCCAGCCACAGCTGCCCTGCCCTGCCCTGCCCTGCCCTGCCCTGCCCTTCGAGGCAGACTTCCAGCCTTTTCTTAGCCAGCACAGTGACTGTGACCTCTTGACAGCCATATGAGGTAAGCAGAGCATCCACATCTAGCATTGCAGAAGGGCCAGCCAGAGACACCAGCCAAAGCAGGAACTCACTTGATAATGCCGAAGTAACAGGACAGGCAAAACAACAGGATGCAGAGGCAGGAGATGCTGACCCCCAGTGGGAGGCGCTGTACCAGGGGCGGCTGGAAGTCTGCAAGGAGAAAAAGAGTCATGAACTGGGAGGCCACCCTGTGTCATGTGCAGTCCTTGTCCTTACTCAGTGTTCCTGGGGACCCCTGGTTTCCTAACTACAGATAGCTCTCCCACTTGTCTCCCCAACTCTCCCTTATACCCGAAATCCTTATCACACCTGTCCCTGTCTGTCCCTGTCCTCACTGTCTCTGATCCATGTCCAGATCACAACAGCTTGAAGTTGTCGCTCTTTTCCAAAGCTCAGAGGTCAAGTGCACTGGAGGGCTCGAGTTCAAAGCCAACCTCTACCAAGTCCTTGCTGAATGACCCGAGATAAGTTGGTTGCTCCTTGGGGTTCTCCTCTCTTCAGCAGGGCTAGAAATAGGTTTTTCTCACAGGCTAAGAGGACCATGTGGTTTAAAAGATCACATATTCAGTGCAAGCAGAGCAATCTCTTCCTTGTTCACTGACTCTGAGGTTTCTCTGACACTGTCGTCTCCCACCCTCTCCTCCACCTCTGCACTCTGCCTCCTTTCCTTCCTGGCATTTGTTTTCATCTGGATCTACCTGGTTTCTTTGTTTACATTTGTGGGTTTTAATCAATTTTTAATCTCATGTTTGAGATGCGTGTGTTAGGATCTGAGCACAGGAGTGTGTGAGTCACATACATGTGTGTCCATCCTAGCCTTTCACACTGTTTCAGATGCTCTGTGTTCACCATCTGCACAGGCTAGCTGGCCACCAGCTTCTCCTAATTCCTCTGTCAGGATTACGCATCCATGCTACTACTGTGCAAGGCTTTTATGTGGACTCTGGGGATTTAAACTCAGGGCCTCATGGCACTGACCCATCTCCCGTGTTTCTGCTTTTGACACGCCAGCTACACTGCTCCAGGATTCTCGTGTGCTCTCCTGACCACTGGAGCCCCCAAGGTCATTCAGTCACAGATTGTCATTACTTGCTGAAAAAAAGAAATGTGTGCTGTACATCATGCCTGCTCCAGACAAGCCCTTCTCCTCAGCACTGAGTTAACCTCACACAACCTTCCACAGTCCTGGCTATGCCGCTATTGCATGCTGTATAGAAGACTCAGTCAGTCTGTGGCGCTCAACAGTGACAATCACGGAAATTGTGGGTCTATGTGTTACTGCAGCCCTCTGATCACCACACCATAGCCACAGGGATGTATCGTTAGAGGCATCCCAGAACCGAAAACCCCAAGATCAGCCGAGAATATACATAGCTGAAGAGATCCTCACAGCCCAAGACCCTGATACTCACGGTTGTACCAAGTGATGCTGGGACTCCACTCACTCCAGGTACTATGGAAGTACTGGACCATGACCCTCACACGTGCCCTATAGTGCATCCCTGACTTCAGGATGTTGATCGGGAAGCTCAGCCTGGGATCCATGTAGGTCACGTTATAGACTATGAACTGAGGAAAGACAGGGACATAGGAATGCAGAGCTGGCAGGCACGCATGTCTGTTCCCAGCCTGGCTGCTGCCCTGGGTGCTCCCTCAGTGCTGGGAATGGGGTCATTCCATGTCTCTACCACTACTAAGAGGAGAATGAAATGGAGGTTGTCAGCCCTCCCCGGACTTCTCCAATGACTGGTATCAACTATTATCTGGACAAGTGGATTAAATTGGGTTTGAACACATCATAAACTAAGGCTACGCTTATAAGCGTGAGTAAGTGACCTCAGAGGGGTTACCCTTTGGTTTCCGGTCATCCCACCAGTGGGAATGCTAGGAGGGAGAGGAAGACATGACCCCCACCTGTTTCTAAAGCAGAGGCCAGGCAGCCATTACGGACACCTGCCTTTGTCTATCTGATGACACCTTCAGGGTAGAGAAGTTTTTGGGGGAGGAGGGTAGAGGGATTTTGCTTGTTTGTTAATGTTGTTTGAAAGAGTCTATGTAACCCAGGCTAGTCAAGAACTTCTCATCCTCCTGAGAGCTGTGGTTATAGGCCTGGGCATGGTTACAGGCATGGGCCACTACACTCAGCTCAGATCTACTCCCATCTATGCACTGAAGGCAGGTCGCCATGAGTGCCACACAAAAGCAAATGCGACCAAGAGTGTGCCCAGTTTGAATTGACTACTCTGCTACCCACAATCCCATGTGTCCCCCACTGGGAAGTAGGTGTGGCCCAGAAGCCCCCTTTCTAAGTTAAGATGGCAGGGACAAGTCCTCTTCCTGATGCTGTGGTCCAGAATGTTCCCTACGGTCCATGTGGTAAAGGTTTGGTCCCTAGAGTGGAGCTACTGTGAAATGGTGGAACCTAGTATGAGGAAAGGGAGTCAGGGGGCATGGTCTCGGGGATATTATGACAGTGGGTGTATGCTTGTGTCTCTATCTATCTATCTATCTATCTATCTATCTATCTATCTATCTATCTATCTATCTCTGCTTCCTGGCCACCATGAGGTGAGCAGCTCTGCTCCACCATACTTCTGCCATGATACTTGCCTTAACACCAGGCTCAGAGTAATGGGGCCATAAGACCACATAAGACTGATCTCTAGGAAACCATGCATCTAAATAGGTGTTTCCTCTTACAGCTGATTTTCTCGGCACTTTGTCTTAGTGATGAAACACCAGCCAACACAACTGCACACTGCAAATGCCGGGCCAGGAATGGGGATGGACATGCCTGGGGCACAGCCTGGCCAAGAGCAGGCTCTCTAGTTCACCCCCTCCCAAGTTCCCTACTCCAAAGATGGGGCGCGCCTTCCCAGCCCCGTTCCCAGGCAATAGCAGGGATCCATGGTGTCCACTCACTTCTGCGGGGTTATCCTCTCTGGAGATGTTGACCATGTAGAACAGGTCTTTGTGCAGGAAGATGTTCGGTGGGTACGGGTTACTCCATGTCAGCAGCCATGCATCGGAGACATTGGTGTGGAGTGTGAGGTTGCCTGGAGCCGGGGGCTTCACTGGGGAGGAAGGGCACCTGGGTGAGGGCCTTAAGCCCTGAGATCAGCTTTGTTTTGATGGCCCTGTCAACAACCTCATCTCCTCGAACTCCCGATCCTCCTTTCTAGACTCTCTGAATGCTGGGATTACAGGAGTGTGTTACCTCACCAGGCCCACCATTTCTGAAGTAATCATCCAAGAGGTCCTGACAGCAGAGTGTGGTAAGGTCAATGTGACAATGATTTTAAACTCATTCATGGGTTAATTCTAATATCCTGTAGGTGTTCAGTGGCCTGAGCAGCAGTTCTAACCACAGACCGAAAACCATGAGATCTTGTCTCGGATATGTGGTTCTCAATCCTGTCTCTGGCACTGAGAAGCTGTGTGACCTAAGGCAAACTGCTCACCTTCTCTGATCTACAAAATGAGAATAATCGGTCTCTTTTGGAAATTGAGGTTCAGATAAATAAAGTGATTTGCCCTTGGTCACACAGCAACAAATTCTTGCTTTCAATTCCTGTTATAACTACACTTGTGCGGAGATTTAGCTCAGTGGTAGAACATTTGCCTAGCATCTGGGAAGTCCTGGGTTCCATCCTCAATGATACAAAAAACAAACACTAAACTGAACTATGTGGGAGCAAGCCTGTGGTGGGGATTGCTGCAGGGACTCCAGGTAGAGCAAGGACAGCCTTCCACACTGAAGGTACATGAGGAACCAGCAGCTGACCTGCAGGCAGTGTGGACCCCACCTCCCATACGGGGGCACCCACACGGCCTTACCATTGTTACTGGGCCGGAAGGAGCCATGCCACAGCTGTCGCTGCTCAGCCCACAGTTCCATCTGGTATGTGTCTTCTTGGACAGGCTCATCTATGTCCATGTGGCACACACACATGGTGCTGGCGCTGTTCTTGGGGATGCATGTGAGGTTTCTGCAGACAGAGAAACTCTGTTAGGGAGCCACCACCCATAGTTACCAGCTGTTACCCCTGGTAATCCCACAACTTCCCAGGTTACCCCTACCTGGAAGACCAAAGCAATCAGGACCAGGTGGGGAAATGACTTGAGGTTAGCATCTTGCTGGCCACAGACCTTGCCTACCTCATTCTGGACACTTCTGGACACTGCCATTCTGGCTGTAGTCCTCAGTCCCATAACTTAGCTCACCCCAGGCTTGAGCATTAAGTCATTCATGGTATCCCAGCATGCTTTGGTTTACAGGGGACTGTGATAAGCCGTAGCACACCTCCTACAGGCTCCTGCCCTGTACACATCAGGATATAATTCTGCCAAAGGACCACTTAGAAAGGCCACCCACATTTCATGGACCAGACCAAGGGCCCAAACTCAGTTTCTATAAAATGCCAGATAGGACGTTGAAGGCTTTTGAAGACAATATAGTTTCTGTCACTACAGCAAACTGCTGATGTCGCCCCAAAGCAGCCACATACAAGACACAAATGAATGCAGTGGTGTGTGCTAATAAAACTTTATTCATAAAAGCAGTAGTCGGCCTGCGGTGGTTGGGCACACCTTTAATTCCAGCATAGGCGGAGGTAGGCAGATATCTGTGAGTCTGAGTCTAGTCTGGTCTACATACATGTTCCAAGACAGTTAGGGCTACATAGAGACACCCTGTCTAAAGAAAAAAAAACAAAAACCACAAAACAAGTAGTGGCCAATCGACTTGATTGTCAGTTTGTCAGTGCCTGGTCTGGGCCAATGTGCAAAAGCCCAGCTCACTTGCAATAGGAGGGTAGAGGTCACCCCGCATGTATTAGGGCAGTGTCTGTGTGTCTCTGGGTGCTAGTGAGCGCTGAATCTGTGGACTTGGTTTTGTCCTAGGCACAGTACTCACAGAGCATCTAGGTGACAGAGAATGTCCCAGAGCAACCCCGGAACACCATGCCTTCTACCTTTACAACAAATTCCACAGTCTTGTCCCATGGCTAAGCGTGCTCAGGGGCCACCGGTCAAGCTGTTGCATGGTCCACTCTCCCTAACATGTGGTTCCTGGGAATTAAACTCAAGCCCTCAGGTCCATGCCTTTATTGGTTGAGCCATCTTGCGAACTGTATTTGTGATTTTTTTTTTTTTTTTTTGAGACAGGATGTAGCTCTAGGTCTGACTGACTTTAGGTGCAAAAATTAGAGAAATGCTAGTCTAGTCCAACACTGCAGCCACAAGACACAGTTACAGTGATCCAGAGTCCCACAGTGTCCTCTGAATCCTGTAAGGGGTGGTGGGGGTTGGAAGGTTGGTAACAGAACTCAGGGTCATGCATCAGACAAGTACTCTATCACTGAGCTACACCCTCAGGCCTTTCACTTTTTAATTTTGAGACAGAATCTTGCTAAATTGCCCAGGTGTGCCTTGAACTCGTGATTCTCCTACCTCACTATCTCAAGTTGCTGTAGATCTGCACCACCAAGCTTCAAGCTCGGCTCAACTGTAGTATCACACAGGATGATTATCCCAGACTAGCTCCACCTCAGACACTACTCAGTAAGCTGCCACAAGCATATAGCACAACATATCCTGGCACCTGCCTGGAACAGTAAAGGCCTGGATAGACCTCTGGGTGCTGCCTCCCTACCCCACTTACACAGGGAAAAGGAAGTCCAGCCTGTAGTCCAGGCGGAGCTGAGAACTGCAGTTCACAGTACTATCCAGCGGCCACTCACACGTAGCAGTGCGGATGTAGTCAGAGAAGCAGGTGGGCTCACCCAGGACCTTGATGCTCCCTGCAGAGACAGGATGGCCAGAAGAATGGAGTCGTGGCCAGGGGCTCCCACTACCAAGGTCAAAGGGAGGCTAGTGCAAACAGGATCGTGACACACATGCCTGCACACACACACACACCTACATAGGTGCCACTCTCCCTCAGAAGCACCATCTTAAAGCACAGGGAGGAAGAGGTGGTACCCTATAGTGTTGTCCCCCCCCCCCACACACACACATCTCTTTCCCCACTGAGGCAAGAGGCTGACCCTGCAGTTTGTACAACCTAGGCAATTGCCCTTTGGTACCCAAGAGGCTTTAGCCAATGGAAGAGCAGGAAGGAGGGAAGGAGGGAAGGAGGAGGGGACAGGCACTTATTCATCAGCTTCCTGCCAGGAATTCAGATGTGGGGTGTGTGTGTGTGTGTGTGTGTGTGTGTGTGTGTGTGTGTGTGTGACAGCCAGTGAGTGTGGGGTTTACTAATTCTTGAGTTGTCTAACTACTATTTGGGGCCCTCAAGAGCTTTTTGACCCAAGCCCTACATGGCCACTGTCCAGACAAAGTCACAATACGAATGCTAGCAGGTGTGGCCCACCATGCAGGAAGTTTTCATACAGTAAACAAAACTCTGATCCTCTGACCCCTCTCCTCTATCACACAGAATAATCTGCCCTTGTCTGGGCTTGGGGTAGAATTTGTGTGTCCATTTGTATTTTTATAGTATCTTCATAGTTACCTCAAGCTGGCCTCAGACTCACTATATAGCCCAGGCTGGCCTCAAACTCACAATCCTCCTGTTTCAGTCTCCCAAGTGCTAGGCTGACAGGTGTAAGCCACACCTGGCCACATGGGTGAGATACTTTCTAGTCAATTCTCATGTGTCTTCATGCTGACCTAAATTGATCCAGAAACACTTTCTCTTTCCAGATCTCTGAGCCACCCTGGTCTTCACTCAATTCCTCTGATCAGACTCTGCAAGGTCTTCTGACTCAGTGACTCTGTGACATTTCCTCCCACCCCATGCCAGGCAGGCTCTCCCTGGGGGCCTCACGAAGAATGCACCCGCAGACACTGGCATGCTCTCCCCTGCCTTCCTCCAAGTTGATGCCACTGTGTCTGTGCACCCTGCTTTAAAGTGCAATGCCCTCTCCCTCTCTACCCTATCCCCCAAGTCTCCCTCACTCAGTCCTGAGCTGCGTTTTCCCACCATTTTTGGATAACCTTTGGCATATAACTCTAATTATTTTCTACTCAATTCCTGGACAGCCTCAATTTTCAATTTGAATTAGTGTCAATGAAAATAACTAGTCATGGTGATTTATCATCAGCTGCTTCTGCACCCCCCCCCCCCAATTCCCACAAGGGATTTGTTCTGTTCTGTGGTGGACCGCAGGACCTTGACATGTCATTAGTGGTTGATGACTGAATGAGTGAGGGGTCGTGACTTACCAGAGCCAGCCACCCACAGCAAAATCAGACAGCTCACAGAGGCCAGGAACTTGGTGCAAAGCCACCCCATTGGAGACGCAAAGGTGCCTGCAGAAAGAAGAGTAGACAAATGCTGATCTGGGGTCAGTGGGGTTCATTTTACCTGTGGTGTGGCCTCCCTCCCCCATGTCTCTGTGCCTTCTCCACACAGAGACAGAGAGCATGCCCCTGTTCACCTGTCCCAGCAGAGTTGTGGTCTTCATTCACAACTCTCTCAAGTTCAAATCCTGGCTCCCTCCCATACCAGCTGTGAACCTGAGCAAGCTGCACCCAGTGCCTCAGTTTCCCTATCAGCTAAGTGGTCATCCTGTGACAGCCCCATCTTAGAGGTGCTGGCATTAAACGAACAGACACACCCAGCAGGGCCCACACTGGAAGCCCTTCCCCACACCTGGAAGCCCTTAGGCTGGCTCAATGATAAAAGAAATCTTGTCTGGGGGAGCCACAGGGAGGGAAATGACAGTGGACCCCAGGTCTGAGAGTACTCAGGGCCTGGGGGCAGCTTAATGCTTGCTTGGTATGTACCAGGTCCTGGGTTCCACCCCCAGCATGCAGGAGGGAGGAGGGAGAGAGGCTCAAAGTAGAAGGAAAGGAAAGAAACAGGGGGTGGGGGTGGGGTGGAAGTGGGGGATGGGAGAGAGAAGTGCTGCAAGGGGGAAGCTGTGTGCCATAACCTGAGCATCAGTGGGTCAGTCCCCAGTGTCCTCCACAGACACCCTTCCACAGCAATGGGTCACTCCCTAGTGTCCCCTGCCCTCCCCATCTGGGTCTCTACTTGGAAGTTGTATCTAAATTTGCAGACCCAGACCCATTTTGCTCCTGAGCAGCTGTGAGCCCACAGCTGGGTTCTTCAGCCTCTGAAGTTCTGCCTCCTCCTGCTGCATAGACCTGTCTGTCAGGCTGGGCCTGGCAGAGCTGCAGAGAGGAAGCAAGGCACAAGGTGGACACCCAGTCATACTCGCATCCAGTTCAAGCCACCAGCTGATGGCTCATGCCATCAACAGTCTTGCAGGACACTGTCCTGGCGGTGCAGTGAGCACTCAAGTGAACACATCTGCACTGTCGCCAACTGTTTATTCCTTAAGTCACTGTGCCCCATGTGCATACACCTGGAGCATTCAGGGTGTGACCCAGCCCTAGGCAACGCTGCACTGTGACACCAAGAGAACTACCATGTCTCTAGTCACTAGACTTCTTCAGCCCCATGGCAATCCTGAGACAGCCCTCTCACACCGGTCCATCATAAGCAAACTGTGGTCGTTAAATGTGTGTCTGCAGTCTGAGACCTGCTGCTCCCGAGGGAAATGGACAATTTCAGAAAGGCCAGCGGCAGGTGAGCTTAGGCACTCTCTCTGTGCTCATGCAAAGAGAGTATAGGGAAGATGCAGGAAGCCCAGCATGGAGTGCACTGAGATGCTAGCATTGAACAGGCTGAAGCAGATGCATCATGAGTTCAAGGCCAACCTGGGCTATCCAGGAAGAGGCTGGAAGGCGGCTCAGTGGCCCACTTGCAGAAGATCCTGGGCTCTCTCTCCAGCAGCTTCAGAAGAAAAGCAAGTGCAAACCCTGAGTCCTAGGTTACTGGAACTTGTCCAGCAGGCCCCAGAACCAGCAAGCAGGCAGATCCAAAATTAGAAGCCAGGTTCCTCTGCTTCTGAGCTCCAAGAATGTTCCTCAGCTTCTAGAAGTACAGCCAGAACCTAACAATGAAACAAAATGAGCCGTGAAAATAACCCTTGCACCTGTCAGCCTCAAATGTCAACAACCCGGGTGACGCACTGAAGCCTGGTTAAGCTGTGGTAAGGCCAAGAAAGGACTTCACCACTGACGGATGGTGGAGCAGTTGTTTAGGAACAGTGGTCTTCTCGGTCCTATTAACAGACTCTGAGACCCAGGACCAGGGAGGTGACGGTGCCCAAGAGGAACCTGTGCATTTCTTGGAGAATACTATGGTGGCCTGTGTCCCTGAGGACCCCTGCCCTCTGGCAATACTCACTGAAACTGCTATTAACTCCATGCTAAGTTTTCTTCTGATCATCTCTCCCTTCTTCTCCTCCACTTAAACCAGCTTTATCAAGGAGATACTATCAGTTTCCCCATTTTCAGATGAAGGGACAAAGGCACAGAGAGGTTGACTTGCCTGAGGTTGCACAGCTATAGAAGCAGCCCTAGGATTTGAGTTTGCTCTCATGGTGGAGCCCCTGACTTTCTAGAAACCTAAGTTTTTAATGTCTGAAGGGCCACTGACTCATGTGAACATGGGTTCAAGCCAAACCCTTGTGAGCAAGGTAGATACACTTAATTTTTCATTCCATTTTAGGGGCTCTCTGATCCCCACGTATGGACACAGTAGCAACGGCCCTCATATAGGGAATGACATCCATCAAAGGTCTTTGAGAGGCTCAGTTTCGAAAACTCATCCTGGAACTGCAAGATGTCTTGGGCAGCTGATGTGGATGGGGCCACGCTTCACACACGGTGGCTGGAGTCATTCCTACAAGAGGAACAAGGCCAGGTACCATCACTCCCCTCAACAGCCCAGACCACACCAGCTCCACCTGGGGCCACAGACCTTCGACTCCTCAAAGGAGCCTATGTAAACTGAGTGATGTCCTGGGTCTCCTCTGTGGCCCTCATGCCTATGTGATAAGGTCACAGAAGCCTAGATATGAGCAAGTCTCTAAGGAAATGAAGATGCTAGGAGTAGACCTGGGAACCAATAGGGCCAGTACCTGGCCTGTGACGCTATACAGATGCGTAAGAAAGCAACACAGGGAGGAGCTGAGGAGATGGCTCAGTGGGTAAAGCACTTGCTACACAATTATAAGGACCTGAATCCAGGTCTGGTATAGGGAGGTGGGGGCAGGGAGCAGCAGCAGGAAGGAGCTGGGGGGGAAATCTCCTCCCTGGAGCTCACTGGACAGTCTAGCTTAATGTGTGAGTTCAAGGCTCAGTAAGAGACCCTGTACACACACACATACATACGCACACACGCACACACACTTGGATGAGCTGAAGAGACCACTCATCATTAAGACCACAGAGGACCTGGGTTTGGTTCTCGGCACCCACATGGCAACTTACAACCTTCTGTGACTCTAGTTCCAAGGGACCCAGCATTCTCGTTTGGCCTCCAACAACACCAGGCATGCATGAAGTACACAGACACAGACAGGCAAAGGAACCATACACAAAAATATAAATAAATAAATCATTAAAAGAAGTAAGAGGGGGGAAGCCACTCAACATCAACCTTTGGCCTCCACACACGCACGACAGGGAGAAACTGAGGGCTGAGAGGTCCTCTCTGTTTCTCTATTATTTTTAAAACTGCATTAAATCTTCAATTATTTGAAACTAAAATTTAAATTGAGAGAGAAAGAAAAAAAAACGAATTCCAAGACCCCTGCGACTCCCCTCACCCTCCCGAGGCCCCACAAGCCTCCAGGTCCTCTGAGCAGTGGCCACCAGCTCCCTTCTCCTTGACAGCCCAGAAACACTCCAGTGGACCACATCTGGCTCTCCCCACGCGCTGTGGGCGCTCCACTGCCCATCACCGGAGCAATCACCTCTGCCTCAGCCTGGCACAGCCTCCACCCTGACTCGGGAGGCTAAACAAAAATGTCTCTGGCTCTGGCATGGGTGGTAGAGAGAGACTGGGAAAAGAACGGGGTGAGGATGTGGCTCCATGGCAAAGCTCATGCTGGAACTTAGGGCCCTAAGTTCTGTCCCCAGCCACACAAAGTGAGGGAATAAAAACAAGAAGACTGGAAGAAGCAACCAGCATACAAATGGCTGATAGCGCTGATACACAAAGATCCCACAAGTCAGTGTGACCCTGTACTGAGAAAAATAAGCAAAGTATATAAGTGGTTTAACAAAGAAGTTGGGACAGAAGGAAGACCTGGAACCCCCTTAGGATGCTCCTGGTTTAAGAAATGGAAGTGTAAGGGGGTAACCTGTTGCCAGGTGTGGTGGTAAATGCCTGTAATCCCAGCATCTGTGGGGCGGAGGCGCGGGGATTCTACATTCAAGGCCAGTCAGCGCAACACAGCAAGACTCTCAATGCCTCCCAGAAGAAGGAACTGGTCATTTAAATCATGCATTTGTCACCAGAGCTAAGGGTCTGTTCCTGTGAGTGTTAGCCATAAGAAGCCGGGTTCATGTCTGCCCTTACCATTACTTTGTCCCTAGTGCCCAGTACACGGCCTGGCATATTACGTAGCAGGTGTTCAGTAATTGTCTGTTAGAGGGTGAGCGGAGGAAATTAGGCAAGAACAAGATCAACAATCTAAACACGGACCTTTGGCCGAGCTTCTGCCTAGATAGCTGTACATGATGGTGACTGCCACCCTAGCTTACCTCACAGACGCCCTACGAGGCAGGTGCTGTCCCACAGACAAGGACGCTGAAGCACAGAATTGGTAGGATGCCTGCTGTGGTCCCAGGGCTAGAACAGGACCCACAATCTGTGGGCTTGACCACCGTGCTGCTTCTTAAAATGCACTCCAAACACAGGGCAAATGGAAATATGACAAGCTGCACATGCAGAGGAAAAGAGGTCAAGGGTCAAGGGGGTGTGGTAGCTTCGGAAGCAACTGATCCAAGATTCCAGTCTAAGTAGGCCTGCAGCTTCCTTCCGACTTTAAGACAGCTGGGCTGGGCTGGCTGGGCGCCAGGGACACACTGCTCCTAGGCAGCAACCACTGGGGTTCCCAGAAATGGTGGCCACGTCAACAGCCCCACCTCAGACAGGGAGGCAGGGCAGGCCAGGGCTCCTATCCGTGCTGGCTCAGTCCAGGGAGGAGCTGGCACAGCCTGCTCCTGATCCTATAGTGGAGGGAGAAGCCCATAGATGTCCCCTGCCTCTTTGTGTACCCTTTCTTATCACAAGTACTTCAAAGCACCTACTATGTACCACCTCCTACAGCTGTAAATACTACTGTTCACATCCTTTATTGCTCTTTCTGTCTCTAGTACAGGGGACTGAGCCCAAGGTCCATGCATGCTAAGCAAGCGCTCTACATCTGAGCTAATGCCCAACCATGTGTGTATGTATATGCATGATTTTGAGACAGGGCCTTACTCTGTGGCCAGGTCTGGCTTTGAAGTTCATTTTGTAACACAGGTAGGCTTTGAACTTGGGATCTTTCTTGATCCTACTCTTGAGAGACTGCAAGCATGCACCACCAGCTGGCTAAACTTCTTTATTCTTTGAACAAGTACCCGAGTGAGACGAGAAGGTACTGGAGAGTTTTAAGTAAACATGAGATGAGGGGTGATCCTGTGGCTGGTGCTGTGCAGGATCGCAAGCCACTGCACCAGTGCCAGCAAAAGGCTCCGAGGCTCACACCAGAGTTAAGGGATGATGGGGGAAGAAGGATTGAGGACCTCCCCATCGGGAATGGCTAACACAAAGGCTGGCTGCGGTGGCACAGAGCTTTGGCCCCAGTCTCAGAAGCAGAAGCAGGCAGAACTCTGTGAGCCAAATCAGCTTTCAAAGCTCCCTGTGAAAACAGCACAATTCCACACCCATTATGCAGTCTGAAAACTCTCCAGGAGACCTGGAGGGAAGGTGACTGACCCATCAGGCAGCTGGGAGGGCCTGGCGTGCTTCCTGCCTGCAGCTGAGTTCTGGCTGAGGTGAGATGCGGGTGTGGTTGGCAACAACAGAGAGGCTGGCAGGCCCAGGCGGCAGCTCCATCTACCAGGCTGGTGAGTCTGTGTCTGTCTGGGGGCAATAGGGAGCCATTGAGGACTCTAAACAAGTGCAAGAAGCAGGCCCTGTTAGACCTGGAGAAGGAACAGGGCTATGGAGACCTGATGTCTAGTGCAGACGTGAGTGTCCTTGGGCACCCTGCCATGGAAGAGCCACGGGAATATCACGAACTGAGGACACTAGTCAAAGGCCCCAGGGGTGGAATGTTCTAGTGGCTTGGAGACATCTTTGATGGTGCGAAAGCCCGGGAGGCTGTGTGATGCCTAGAGCCTCTCCCAGAAGGGACGAGGTATCCTGGGCTCCCTTCGTGGGCTAGGGCTCTAAGCCTCTGAAAAAGGAAACCATCATGGGGACAGAGTTAGCAAATGCAAGTGTTACTTGACAGTTGTGGACACACGAGGCCAACAGTGCCCTCAGGAAGGCCTTCAGGTAGTTCCATGGGATCCCTGAAGCCCATCCTATGGAAAATTCTGGAAGCCCAAAAGAGTATCCAGGTCCAGCTCCTTTCAGCATCCACTCTGGCTGATCATCCCTGCGTAGCTGTTTCCTCGGGAACTCTGGCTGTACCCCTGTACCATGCTGACCCTGCTGCATGGCAGCCCACAGCAGCCCGGACTACCACCACATCAGCACCCTGTCTGGACAGCTGGAGTGGGAATAAAGGATTTCAACGGAGACATGTTGATGTATGATGCCCCGTCCTTTCCTAGAACTTTCTGTGTCTGGCTCACAGCAAGGCTCTGGGCAGAAGCCAGCGAGCTGTAATCAAGTATCACTGTGGTCATTACTATTCCAGAAACAGGATGCAAGGCTCCTGAACACTGATTAAATCCTGTCTCGTGTGGTCTGGACTCCACCAGGCTCCTGCCAGAGATCTGCAGAAGCCATCGCTTCTGCATATCCCTAGTCTTTCCACCTCTCGACAGCTGGGTGCAGCTTCCCTCCCTCTTAGGGACCCCCTGAACCCTGCCACGAATTGAGAAGACTGTCAATATAAGTGTATCAGCTCCATAATTCTTGGTCTGATCCCTGGCAGAGAGGTAGCAGGGAGCGGTCGAACCAAAGTTCAGACTCTGCCATTGTTTTCAGAGCCTTCAAAGGGAAACTTGTCTAGTGGTGATTGGGACTTTGTGGCCCTCCCCCCACACCTACAGCAGGCAACACTGGGCACAGTTAAATCCCCTGTGTGCCAACTGCAAACAGGTGTGAGGGCAAGGGGCACTCATCTGCACTCTTCCTGCTGTCTCAACCCTGTATTGTTATGAGCCTTGGCAGCGAGGACCTCCCATGTGGGCAGGGACCCCAGAGTACCTAAGATATAGGTCATGACTCTAGGACAAAGTACAGTTCCAACCTGACTGCCCCAAATCTGCAGGCTGAGGTCCTCTCAGAATGCAATTTCCTTCTCCAGGAAGTGGGAGCAGATTTACTTGTCTCAGTGGACAGTTTCAAGAAAGCAAAGAAACTGAGCATAGCTCGGGACAGAGCTTAGAGAGCAGTGAGAAAGACTTACTACCTCCATCCACTGAGAGAAGTCTAAGACCTAAAAAAAAAAAAAGCACACACACAAACAGAGAGATGGGAGAGGGGAGAGGGGAGAGGGGAGAGGGGAGAGGGGAGAGGGGAGAGGGGAGAGGGGAGAGGGGAGAGGGGAGAGGGGAGAGGGGAGAGGGGAGAGGGGAGAGGGGAGAGGGGAGAGGGGAGAGGGGAGAGGGGAGAGGGGAGAGGGGAGAGGGGAGAGGGGAGAGGGGAGAGGGGAGAGGAGAGAGAAGGATAGTTGCCATGACAGCAGGAATAAGTCTCAGGGGCACAAGCTTCCTTTCCACTGTGGAATACAGGCTCAGAAGCACAGGTTGTCCAATTCCACAGCACACAGCATGGGGTGGGGCACGAATCTCAGGATGAGAAGTCAGGACCATATCCTGGGAAGATGGGGTGACCTGCTGTGGAGGTGCAGGCTACATTACTAGCCAGGGCTTTGTTTGCAGGGAGTTGACAAAAAGACCAGCTTCGAGAACAACCAGAGACAGAGACTGGAGTTCAAGGGCAGCCTAAACTCCATCGTGAGCGTTATCTCATAGAAATGGGCAAAGTGAAGAAACCAAATGATTCTCTAGGGTCGGGCTACAAAGACCACAGAGCAAAATGCTGGGCCTGTGGGGTCCCTAGAACCCTTTAGTGTTGTGTAGGTCCCTCAAGCATTCACACAGACCTCTTACACTCCACAGCCAGGCCACCATGCCTAAGAACCCCAGGCTCCCTCTGCTGACCTGAACAGCAGGAGGCTTTCTACATCTGTAAACACCCCTGCTTAGCCTGTGCCTGACCCTGTGCCCAACAATAAAGAAATAACTAATAAATAATTAAATTGAGCATGTGGTCAACATCATTAGCTGGTGTCCAGTGGGTAGGAGCAGACCTGAGATGCTAGGAGACCCCAGAAAGAAAAAAAATAACCGCAGAAGGGGACCCCCCCCCACTCCAGAACTGGCCCACCAGGGAAAGTCCACCCTCTTTGTTCCTGTGACGACTACCACTCCCAATACTGGATACCACGGTGATGGGATGGGAGGTAGGTTGGAGATGCTTCCTCACCTGCTCATTAAGGAGCCAGAGAAGATTCTAGAATGTCTACAGCCCCCACTACCATCTTCCACGCCAGGCAGATGAGGAGCCAAACAGTTGTCCTTATCAGCCTACATTCCCCCCCCACCCCCCGCCATCCAGGTCCCCACGTATACCTTGGGCAGACCCACTTGCTGGGTACACTGTCTCCTTCACTTCCCACTCTCCTTCCCCAGCACAGGTCTCCTTACCACTGCTGTTCCAGTGCCTTGGGAGAGCCCACTCCCACATCAGTCTACCTTCCACAGTCTGACCAGCCCTGTCCTTCCCACTCCCTTAGCTCTTCTAGTTCTGCACTAATTCTCCACGGAAGGTCCCTCAAGGCCCACGTCCCACATCCACAAAGGAGGAGGCAGCCAGACTGGAGTGATATGTTGTCTCACAACACTCATCCTGGCCAGGTGCTTTCCCACTATAGGGCCTTTGCCTGTGCCAGCCTCATTGCCTGAAATACCAGCCAAGAAGCTTACGCCTGAGGATGAACACATGTACGATGTCTGCAATGCCTGACTTCTTCAGTATTGTATTTACTTTCCTGTAACGATAGGGACCCAACCCAGGCCCACGAGCACACACTGGAGGCAAGTGCTCTACCACTGAACTACATCCCCACCACAGCAGGCAGGGCAAGCCGTACCTCACTGTATGACCAGCAAAGCACCATACTCAGGATCCTGGTTCCTGAGCAGAATGGAGTGCTAGTCTCCTAGAAGCAAACTGACACTGAGTCACCAGGCGAAAGCAAGCTTGACCGGCAGAGAACAAGACAGTTCAAATGTGACAGGGAGAAACTAAGGCTGATTCACATAGAGGCAGGGAAGGTGACATCCAAAGTCTGCTGTGCCTGCTGGCTGAGCGTCTGACTACTCTGCTTCAAAAGTCAGGACAAGACCCAGAGAAACTGAAGGAGAGCACTGAGCTGGGGGTGTCTGTGTGGGGGTGGGGCAGAGTCCACATAAACAGAAAGCAGCTGGCGTAGTTAGTGGGCTCACACTAACAGCTGTATTTTCTAGGACTTCGCTTTCAATAGAAAACACACTTTTTAAAGATATGGGCTTACCTGCTATGTCATCCAGGTTGGCCTTAAACTTGGGCTCCTCCTGCCTCAGCCTACCAAGTTCTAGGATTACAGGTATATGTGGTGAACTTCTACATCTGTCATTGGTGGTGGACATAGCTCAGTAGTTAAAGTGTTTGTGATGCAAACATGAGGACTAAAGTTTGGATCCCTAGGACTCATGTAAATGCTGGGTGATGTAGTGACCCACCCATAATCCCTACACGAGGAAAGCAGAGACAGGGTATCTCCAAGTCAAGCTGGCTAGGGAGACTAACACCATTTGTAAACTCTGGGGGATAAGCCTGACTGTGCATACAAGGTGAATGGTGATTGAGGATTTCAGATTTCAGCCATTGCACGTGCATGCATTTACATACACACACACACACACACACACACACACACACACACACACCCTTTTCTTCAAATAAATACATCAGAACATCCAGAAAAACAATCGGAAAACCCTTTTCGAAAGAGCAATAAATTCTCTATCACTGAGACAGAAGCCACGTGTGCCTACCACAATAGCCTGAAAGGCCAGAGTTAGAATCCAGCAACAGAGATAACAGAAAATTCCACCCACCTCAAAACACTTTGAAACCACACACCACTTCCAAAAGCTCCTGCAGCAGACACAAGAAATTAGCAACTCTCCAGCAGTGACAGACAGATGGCCAGCACAGACTTAATTAGCTAAAAATATACTGGAAAACAAGAAAGACCGAAAACAACTGTAACCTCAACCAAGACGTTTCAGATGGGAAGACACACTGAAGAGAAAAACGGGAGGCTTCCTCAGATCAACCACTGCAAACGTCAAAGGCTCTTACAAACTCTGACCGCAGACAACATAAGATATGATGCACTCCGAAGGGTACAAGGAGGCTCCCTTGGCTCTGACAGGATCCCAATCAAGTCAAGTCTGAAGCCAGATTGAACTCCAAAGTCACCAAAGGTAGAGGGGATGCCTAGAATAACTGTAGCAAAACAGCCTGAACTAGAGGACCCCTTGGGCTGGACTGGAGCCATGGTCAGTACCTCCAAGGTGGCTGAACTAAGGCCAGGAACTTGAGATCCCCAGAAAGCCAGTCTCAGAGATCATCCCCAAAGTAAGCACACAGTAGGACTTTGCTGTCCCAGAGGCAAGTGGGTAAGAGACTGGGGCTCTGTGGTTGGGAGGACACCCAGCCCACGGACAAGGCCGTGGCTCTCCTCCTCCCACGATCTCACTTCCTCTTTTGAAAAGGCAGACACCCCTCTGGCTACCCTAGGAAACTTTAGGCCACCCAAGTTCTCCAAAATGGACCTGTAAATTATTCGTCCCAGATCCAACCAAGACAATCTGGTTCTTTTAAATTCTCCTCTTCAGTCAGGGAGCTTGGGCAGAAATTAAGCACGTGGGCTTGTGGGTGACTGGTTTCAGAGTGTCACCTGGCAGGTCTCTACACCAGCCTGTTTTCTTCCTTGTGGATAGGAGCTCAACCCAACAGACACTTGGGTCCTTATGTACTTGACCCTCTTTCCCTCCCTTCAGACCTTCCTCACTCTCTGGGACTGTGAGGAAGGGGTTCATCTAACAATAATCTGCAAATTGATTGCATGGAGGTCTGGCAGTATTCACAAGGCTCCTGGGCAGAGCACAGTCAAGTAAAGAGGTGATCTCAGTGGTAGGTGGTGGTGGCTCACCTTGTGACCTAATTTTCATTGTTTATAACCAGTGGTGAAGACGGAAGGTTTGACATGTGACTGGACTTCTCTGTCACTTTATGTGGAAAACTTGAGTGTCTTACAGCCCTCGCCTCCCAGGGCTTAAACAAACTAAGATATAGGTTTCAGGCCCCGCCGCCGAAGCCACCCTGACTTCTACTCCTGCCCTTTCCTGCTCCCTCAGTCCCATCCAATCCCACTGCTTCCTTGCTGAGGGTAAAACACAAGGAGCCTGTTCCCTACCCAGAACCTTTGCATCTGCTCTCTCTACTTGTGGTCTCAACTCCAAGGCTAACTACTTGGAGTCACCTTCTCCTCAGGCCTGTCAGCTTCCTGGGGGCCTTTACTGCTGTGTCACTCAGGGTTTTGACCCTGGCCTGTTGGTTGGCGCCCAACATACATGAGTATTGCCCTTCATTCTATAATTACTTCTGGGGGCTGGAGGTCCTCAGTCCCAGAGCCCCCCACCTTCCCACAAACCTCATGAAACTGAAGTCCCTTTGCTGGGGCCCCTACTTTAAGCTTCGCCATCTCCAAGAGGCTGTGGGCCCCAGAGACAGCATGAGTCAGTGGTGGCAGCACCTGGAACTGCTTGACATCAGCGCTTCTTAGAAAGACTGTGCTTAAGAGACTGCACTACACCCGCAGCACACAGGCTGCAGGAAGCCCCGTGTCACCACCCCAAGAGGCTCCTGCTGACCTTTGTTCCTCCCCTGCCTGGTCCTGTCACTGACTGGTGGTGCGTGCAAAACCCCAGGTACTTACACACACCATCTCACCTCACTGTACAGGATGCCACTCATGAGCCAACAGGGTCAGTATCGCCCCTCAGTTAGTTGCAAGGGTGGTCCACAGAATGACCCTGGCTACTCTTTGGACCAGTGGAGCATGGCTGTGAATCTGGTGTGAGAGTTTGTTCCTCTCAGGGAGTCTGAACTGCTAAGATTTGGTCAAACACCTCATCTTTGGCCTGATACAGATTAAGAAGTGCTAGGGGCAACTTGGAAAAGCGGTGCCATGCTAAATGGGAGGAGACATCAAATGCCTTGCTCTTCCATAAGCAATGGTTTAGAAAAGCCCTTTCATGAACATTCTCATCCCAGATACCTCTGACAAACGGGAGGTGTGGGGTGTCTGAACCTGGGTCACTCACTGTGAGTCTGTGCCCACCTAGGCAAGCCTCACGAAGGTGGAAATCCAGCCAGACACGGCTAGGCTGGTCTTGGAGGCTCAACCTGAGGAATGCTCAACGGGGTCCGGTCACGGCAGGCACGCTCACAGTGCAGGCCCTGCCTCTGTCACTCTCTGTTGAGGGACCACCAGCAAGGTCACTGCACATAGACCTGCTTGTCAGTATTCTCATTTTTCCAAATGAATCCTTGGGGGTAACAATAAAAATGTGTTCATTTAACAATTCTTCATACCTTCCGCTCCAAGGTGTAGTTTTGCATAGTGCACACATGATCCCATGGAGCCTCACTACAAGGCTCGAGTGTTCGCAGAATTTTATGACAGAGACCAAGCTTAGAACACACAAGGAACAAATCAAGCCTTTGCTGGGTCAGGAGCCCTGGGTTCCAACTTCCAAGCCTCACTTGCCATGTGGACCTCCTGTGCCATGGGGACCATGACAAGCTTCTTTCTACACATGCCAAGTGTGAATGTGTACCCCAGCTAGGTCCCAGCCCCAAGCCCCAAAGGTAGAAAAGTAAGGTGTGGTGTGGGTGAACCCAAGCACTCTTCTTTCATCCCCAAGTGTAGCAGTAGTCATTGTGCCTGCCTCAGGGACAGCCTCCCTGGCCACCTGGTCTTCCTCAGCACAGCCCAGATACTGCAAACCCTCAGATGGTCACAACCCTGCCCAATTACCACTGTGTCGTCATTTGGGCAACTCACTTGGGTTTCCCGATCCCTACCCTGAAGATCCAGGAGCAGGAGGGCCAGGACTAGGAATCCATCCTGTGACTTCCCTGAGTCCAGCAGCAGGAAACTCAGGGCTCCTGCTGCACTGTCTACCTTTCCACATGCCTAGCTCCTCGATGTTAGCTAGGTGGCACACTGAGCGGTCCCTCCTTCTAGCCTTTGCCCATGCTGTCGCCACAGTTCAGTATGCCTTCTCTTGTCTCTGATTCTCAACCTAACAAAGTGTTCTCCCACATCCCAAACTGACTCGGGAGTTGCACTGCCCTCGGAAGAGGTGTCTTGCTTGCCCATTATACCCCCTGTCTTGTGTGTTTGCCCCTCAGTCATAGAGCACAGCCCAAAACAGCAAGCAGAACACCGATGAGCTGGAGAACAAACACATGACATAGTGGTCACCTCCCATCTCTGCCTCAATATCCCGTAAGCAGTCCTGACTCCTCTCTGGCTAATTC
The DNA here is from genome assembly GCF_011762505.2 of Arvicanthis niloticus. Classification (NCBI taxonomy): domain Eukaryota; kingdom Metazoa; phylum Chordata; class Mammalia; order Rodentia; family Muridae; genus Arvicanthis; species Arvicanthis niloticus. Next base: position 92,698,151 of record NC_047658.1, on the reverse strand, counting down.
CTAGAGGACCCCGGAATCTCATTACTCTATTCTGGCCAAACATACCCTCAAGTCTCAGTTTCCCCCATAAGACTTTAGGATGTGACAAATGTCCCTGCAAATACCCCCAGACTCTCAAAAAAAAAAAAAAAAAAAAAAAAAAAAAACCAAACCTGTAAGGGGGAAGCCCACAGTGAGCCCCACACCTCCCAAAGGGCTGGAGACGGGCAGGCGCCAGGAGTGCTGGTTTGGGGACAGACTGAATCACATTCTAGCTGGCTTATACACCATCCAGTTTGCCACAACTGTAACCAAATACTCAGGTTCCTGGATTACTGAACCGGAACCTGGGAGGAGCCTGATACTCCCGGCTTCTAGAAGATCCCTGGAGCGTCTTTGTGGGGACCGGACCGCCAAGGCTGCTTGTGTTCCAGCGCGTGAACTGTCCACTTGCTCGACCCGCGCCCGACGGCAGCCGACCGTCAGGAAGCCTGGCTGAGAGAGGAGCCCAGCAGCCCCACGCCCACCCGAGGATCCGCGGGCATTGGTTCTAGCCCAGATCGGTTCTGAAGCCACCACTGGCCGGTCCCCAACCTTCCCCACCGCCGGTTCCTACCTGCGCGTTCAGGCTCCATGCGCCGCCCGGGGCTTTCCTGCGCTAAGGACCTCGCCCCGCTTCCTACGCCGCCTGATGCCTCTCATTTACATGAGATGCCCCGCCCCGTGCACGGTCATTTACATGCCCCTCCCTCCGCCAGCTCATTTTCACCCAAGGTCCTCCGGGACTTGCTAGATCGCCGGCTTATTTGCATGCCCCACCCCAGCGTCCGCCGCCCTCCAGGGCTTCAGCTTGTGAGTTCCAAGACTTCAGGACTCCTTTGCCCTTTCCATATAGACCAGTTTGGCTCGTGATTGTGGCTGTTGCTCATTTTTCCAGTGTTTACCTAGCGCCTGTACCAGAGAAATTAGGAAGCAAAACAGCCCATCAATTAAGAGCGAGTGCCTCCTGCCAGATCCAGGCACTCCATGCTGCTGCTGCCAAGAGGGAGTCATGTGGAATCATACCTTTTCAGATGAAGTGACTGAGGCACGGATCTGTTAAGAAACTTGCTTGCTCAAGGGTTGATGAGATGACCTGCAAGTCTGAGAGCATAAAGTCTATCCCTAGAAACCACGGAAAAGTGAAAAGACAGAACTGACATCACAAAGTTCTCCTCTTATCCATAGCCGTGCAACTGTGATCCACCTTTGCTAGCTAAGCCATCCCATGGGCTTGCCATTCTATTTTGGGGATTATGGTTTGGTTTGACTTAGTTTTTTTGCTTTTTGAGACAGGATCTTGGTATACAGCTTTGGCTGTCAGATTGTAGCACAGCCTGAACTTGAACTCACAGCGATCCTATCTATCTCAGCCTCCCAAGAAGGATTGCAGGTATGCGCCACCACATCTTGCTGTCTTCTGAGTCCGCAAGCCATCTTTTGATCCCTCCTGGCTGGCTACTTGTCTGCATGTTAACTCTGTTTTATAGTGACTGGATTATATGACCTTTGACCAGGGAAGAGGGGATATGTGACAGAAACGGGCTGGCCTGTGATGGTGTTGGAAACAGCCCGGCTTGGCTCAGGTGCTCAGAGAAGCTCAGCAGAACTAGGCCGAGAAAGCAGCTGGGCCAGAGACTGCATGCCTGGTTGTGAAATCAGAATCTAGACAGTGCTGACAAACCGGAAGGCCAGCAGGAAGGCCAGCACACATGTGGTCAGGAAAGGCATGTGGAAATGTCAGGGGTACAATGATGGGAATTCTTAGCACTCCTCTTGCAAAAAAACCTTTTATGAATCTAAGCTGACCAAGAAGACAGACTATAGCAGGAAGCTTATCTTCCCTTCACAGTCCCAGCCTTCCTGAGTGACCACTCTGTCTGGCCCAAAAGTGAGCTGGAAGCCCCAGATAACCCAGGCTCCTCTTCCAGTTTAAGGGCTTCCGAAGCTCGACTCATTATGAGCTCAGAGCACATTCCAGCACAGCAGATATGGCGCTGCCTTTGAGCTTACCTCAGTTCTTTACAGAGGTCGTGTGATAGAATAATTAGACAGTGCCGGGGAAAAAGCTCTGTTTGATCCCCTCAGTAGATCTGAGTTTGAACCCCAGCCCCCAGGTTAGAAAGCTGAGGGTGGAGCTTGAAAGACTACACAGTAGATAAGAGCCCTGGTTGCACCAACATGGAGCCCAAGCACCCAAGTAAAGAACTGGGTTTGCCTGTAACCCTGCACTGCGGGAAGGACACAAGAGGGTGTCAGAGGCTCTCTAGCTGCCAGCCTAGCCTATGTTCAGTGAGAGCCTCTTTCCCAAGGGAATAAGGTGGAGAGTGGTACGGCAGGACACCCAGTGCATACACAGACATGCTCATCTACCACACACACACATCCCCCACACAAGCCAGGCATAGTGGCATACACTTGTAACCCCAGTAGTGAGTGAGCAGGCAGAGATCTCTGAGGCCTGCCAGCTAGCCAACCCAGCCTAACCAGTGAGGCCTAGGTCCCTATCTTAACAACCAAGATGAGGGACCAGATCCCAAGGCCTAGTTCCTAGACTGGCCCACCAGTAGATTTATTGTCTGATGGCCCCATTGAGAGGTGGTGGACTCTAGCAGGAAGTGAGTTGCCATGGTTATACCTTGGAAGAATAGACTTCTCGCTGGCTCCTTCTCTTTTTCTTTCTGCTTCCTGCCTGCCTCGAGGCAAGCAGCTTTCCTCCATGTTGCCCTCTCACCATAGAATGGGAACTGAGCCTGAATCTCACTAGCTCAGCTAGACAGGCCCAAAGGCAAGGGAGCAGGCCAAACTTGGATAGAAACATCTGGAACCATGAACTGAAACCTTTGCTTAAGTTATGGCAGGACTTTTGCCACAGTGATGATGACAAATGTCTGACTCACACATAGACGTCATACACTGTCTCCCCAAGTTATCAACATCAGCATTCTGCACAGAGTGGGGCATTTCGCAACATCAGTGTGTTACCATCAGTGTCCAGACGAGACACTAATGTTCAGCCTTCTCTTGTATAGTGTTAGTTTATATTTTTAACCTTCATTTTATGTGTTAATGTTGGAAGGAGGTACATGTGTTCTTGCATGTGTGCATGGCATGCATGTGAAGGTCAGAGAATTACTTTGTGAAGTTGGTTCACTCTATACAGGCCTATATATCATGCATGTATCAAAACCCAGAGCACAGGACTGGTAAGATGGTTCATCTGGTAAAAACAAAACAAAACAAAACAAAAACAAAAACACTTATTGCCAAGCTTGATGACCTGGATTTGATCCCTGGCACCAGGAGAAGGAGAGAACCAATTCTTTTAGATGTCCTCTGGTCACACGTGTGCTGTGGTAGGCACCCTTCCCCTGGGAGTAAATGAGTAAATAGACATAATAAGATGTATTATTTGATGACCTTTTGCATGCACATTCTTCAATAGCCTTTCTGAGTATCTCCCTCCACAGAACCCTTTCTTTGTTACAGCCAGTCTCCCCTCCTACTTTGATGTCTTTTTCTGTGGCACGTCGAGTTTAATGAAGGTTCTTACCTGCTCATGGATGGGAAGTTATTTACTAGAACATGGACGGCTAACCAGTGGCTATATCACTAGACAAAATATGTCCTCTCTTCTGGTAGTCTTTAACCACTGATGGCTCCTCAGATCTCCCAGGCCTCTGCTCCCCTCTGTTGTGGAATGAATGAAGGGTCCATCCCTGTGAAGGTCAACCACGGCTGCTGTAATTTCATGAGTGCATTGGCCATGTCCTGTCCAGAAGACAGTGTTTCACGACACCCCTCCCCCAACCTCCCGCTCTTATGGTCTTCCACAGTGATCTGCCGGGCTTGGGAGTGGGGACAGAGATGGCCTGCTGAGGGCTGAGCATTCGACAGTCATTTGTGCTCACACTTGAACCAGTTATGAGTCTGCGTTAGCTGCTGCCTGCTGCAAGAAAAAGCTTCTCTGACCTAGGCTGAGAGCAACCCTGGGATGTGGCTACAAACATGGATATTTATTTATTTATTTATTTAGCAGTTAGACAACACATCTGTTTGATTATGCTTCACCTGACCTGGCATTTGCTGCTGTTGAGTTTTGGATTTTAGCCTCTCTTTTCCTATACTCCATGCTCTTTCTTTTTAAATTGCTGTTGGTATAACTTATTTGCAGCTTGCAGTAGCGCCTCCCCTCCCCCCCCCCCCCCCCCCCACTTAACTCTTTGAGACAAGGTCTTGCCATGCTGTTCTTGTATCTTGCATCTCTGCCTCAAACAGCCACCCCTTCTTGGAGTTTGTTGTTGTTGAGGTTTTAGATTTTTTTAAAAAGATTTATTTATTTTTATATGTTTAAATGTTTTGCTTGCATGTACAAAAGTATGTCCACCACATGAGTGCAGTGCCCATGAAGTCTAGAAGAGGGTGTCAGAACCCTTGGTGCTGGAGTCAGAGCTGGTTGTGAGCCATCATGTGGGTGCTGGGAATTGATTGAACCTAGGCTTTCTGGAAGAGCAGCCAGTACTCTTAACCTCTGAGACATTTCTCAAGCCCCCAGATTTTCAAAAATATAAATAATATTTCTTTCTTTCTTCTCAAGCTCTCTCTTCTTTCCTTTGTTTCTTTTTGTTTTGTTTTTGTTGTTTGCTTGCTTTAAACAGGGTCTTCTGGGTGGTCAGAAGTTCTTGATCTAGAACAGGCTGGCCTCATACTCACAAAGATCTGCCCCCCTTTCCTCAATGTCTGGGATTAAAGCCTTGTGCTGCCACCATCATGCCTGGGCCTCCTTGTAGCTTTGCACTAGGCAGGATTTCTAGTCTGATGCTGAGGTGGGAGAGGGAGCTCTAATGCTTTGTTTCTAGTCTGGGTGTGGAGGGGCATCTAGCATCTCACTAGTAAGTGACATGCTGGCTGTGGGGCTTCTGCAGATGCTCCTTGCCAAGTTGAAGAAAGTTCACTCTATTCCAGTCATTGTCTTGTGGCCGCTGTGGTGAAAGTGCCTCCTCCTCCTTCTTCTTTTCTTACATCTAATTCCTAGTTTTCTGAGAGATTTTATTTATCTTTTTTTCTTATCATGAACATTGGAGTTTTATAAAATTGTCTTTCTGACTCTGCGGGCACTGTAAGATATTTTCTTCATCAGTCTGTGGATGTGACAAATGGAGTTAATTCACTTCCAACTGTGGAATCAGCTGGGATAAATCCTGCCTGGTGGCAACTTATATTTCTTTCCATTCATAATTTGATCTTACTTGATCATTTTGCTGAGGGCTTTTGCCTCTGCTCATGAAACATACTGATCTGCAGTGTTTGTTTCTTGTAATGTTATTTTGGGTTCTGTTAGAGCAACAGCAGCCACACAGAATCACCTAGAAAGAACTCTTTCTGCCCCTATTTTCTGGAAAGTGTCATAGAAAACTGGCAGCATTTTTCTTTAAACGTTTATTAGAATCCACCATCGCAACCAACTGTACCTTTAACAATTTTTACAATCATGTTTATTTGTTTTGTGTATGCATTTTGGAAATGAGTCCTCCCCTCTGTCTCCTCCCAGGGACTGAACTCTAGTTGTCAGGCTTGGAAGCAAGCACCTTTACCCACTGAGCCATCTACTCACATGAACCTCTCTTGAAGAAGGGCAGCAGCCGCCAGGGTTCATGCTTAGCACCTAATTTCTTTTTTTAGACAGTAAGCCACAAGGCAAAGGATATTCGGATTCTGGAAGAGGTGATGCATGTCTGCCTCTTGCTGGACCTCTTCCTGGTCCTGCTGCTCATGACACAGGATTTGCTTCAGGGTATAGAAGTGTCTATCATGTAAAACCTCCACTAAGTTCACATAGTTGACCCCACCCTCCCCCAAGTCATGGATGAAGAGGTAATGCTTATTGCCAATGGTCATTCCCTGGGAGCAGACATAGAGTAAGTGGTTCACAGTGTCTCAGTCATCCTTCTAAAAGATGGTCTTTGTTCCAGGGAGAGTGGCTTCTTCCAGGTAATGAGCTGGGAGCCCAGTGGATCATGCTGACTTGGGCCTGGTCTGAGAAAAGTACTGTTTCAAAGATTTTTATCCATTTTATTTTCTACCAAATTTGAGGCAAGAGAGCTGGAGAGATGGCTCAGAGGTTAAGAACACTGGCTGCTCTTTCAGAGAACCCACATTTGAGTCTCAGAACCCACAAGGCAGCTCACATCCATCTGTAACTCCAGTTCTGGGGATCCATATGGGATTTCAAGGACAGTGCATGCACACAGTACACAGATAATACATGCAGACAAGAACGCCTATGCAATACAATAGATGTTTTAAGTTTTTGAAATGGTGGTGAATTGCTCATAATATTCCTTTATTATTCCCTTTCTGCCCATAGAATTAGTGGTAATGAGTCCATTTTCCTTTCTGATGTTATTGTTTTTTAGATGTATATAATGTGTATGAGTGTTTGCCTGCATGTGTGTCTAGGCACTATGTATATACAGTGCCTAAGAAGACCAGAAAAGAGCATTATTAGATCCCCAGAACTGGAGTGACAGGTTAGGAGCTACCATGTGGGTGCCGAGACTTAAACCTGGGTCCTCTGCAAGAGCATCCAGTGTTCTAAATCACTGAGCTGTCTCTCCAGCCTCCCTCCTCCACATAATAAACCTCTCATCTTTCTTTCTCTTAACTAGTCTACACATTTCCCAATTTCATTGATCTTTTCAAAGAAATAACTTTCCTTCCAAAATTTTATTCCCAGCTTCTTGATTTTCCATTTCTAATTTCATTGCTAGGTGCTCTGTTTCTGTTACTTCCTTTCATCTCTGTGTTAGGGGGATCTACTGATTTTCTTTTTCTGGCTCCCAATTGAAACCTCAGACATTCATTTAGAACTTTCTGCCCAATATGTCCATTCACTACTATATGTTTTCTTTGAGCACTGCATTTTCTGGATCTCATGAGTTTGGTATACTATATTTAAATTTTCATTTATTAAAAAAATGTGTGTGGGGGGGTCTGGGTGTGTATATCTGTGTGTGTGTTTGTGTGCGTGCATGTGTGTGTGTGTGTTTGCACGTATGTCATCTCTCTACTGTGTGTATATATGTGGTAAATCTCTGATGCAAACACGTCCAGTCAAGGAAAACACAACTCAATATTTATGATTATAAACTGCAAGCCTTGGATTGGGCAGATTTACCATTGTACTACTCTATTCCCCAGTTATGAGATCCCTTAAAACCTGCGGGTTTTCTAAGCCAAGTTCTTCTCCTCCTCCCTGTCCTTCCACCAACGGCTCTCACTCTCCTTTGTCCTCTTGCTTCTCTCCCTGCAACTCCTTTTCCCCCTCCTCCTCTTTAGACTCCTCCCCTTTTTCCTCCCTTCTACTGCCCAATCACTGGCTCTAGCCTTTATTTTACAAATTCAATTGGACAGAAGGGTCACAAGATTCACTCCTTCTCTGCAGCCCCTCCCAGGAGTGGAAATACCATGAAAACAAAAGGCTGGGGATATCCGCAACACGTATAGGCTGTTGGGATGTTCTCAATCACTTTCCACTTTAATTTTGAGACAGGATTTTAGGCTGAACCTCAAGCTCACTGTTTCATTGGACTGGCTGGCCAGGGAGCCCCTGGGATCCACTTTCCCTGCTCCCTCAGTGCTGGGGTTAGAGGAGCCAACTTTTACATGGGTGTTGGGGATGTAAGCTCAGGTTCTCACTTTACCCACTAAGATACTTTCCCAGCCTGAAAAATAATCAAGACAACACAGTGCATACACATGTAAATCCTAGGATTTGGGTGGCTGAGGCAAAAAATCATGGGTCTATGGCTAGCTTTTAATGTATAGTAAATTCTCCTCCATAAAAGGTTTTTAAATTATCTTCTGATTTCTCCGCCACCCCATGGGTTACTTTAAAATATCATCTTTAACAGGGCATGGTAGCACAGACCTTTAATTCCAGCACTCTGGAGGCAGAGGCAGGCAGATCTCTGAGTTTAGAGCTAGCCTGGTCTACAGAGTGAGTTCCAGGGCTACACAGAGAGCCCTGTCTTGAAGAACCAAAAATAAAAGTAAATACCATCTTTAATTTCCAAATAGTTTGGATTTTTCAGCAATTTTTCTGCAATTGGCTTCTTGTTTAATACCATCATGTCCCTTTAAATGACTTTTTATTAAAAATAATATAATTTTATTAAATATAATTTTATTAAAAATAATATAATTATTATTATATTAAAGGAATACCCTTTAAATGACTTTCAGTCTTGTGAATGTATCGGTTTGTTTCATGGCATGGACTGCTATCTGTCCTGGTGAAAGTTTCCTGGGTGTTGACTGAGGTGTTCTTTACAACACATTTATAAGACCATTGGATGTGGGTGATTGTGGTGGTTTGAATATGCTTGGCCCAGGAAGTGGCACTATTAGGAGGTGTGGCCTTGTTAGAGTAGATGTGGCTTTGTTGGAGGAAGTATGTCATTGTGGGGATGGGCTTTGAGACCCTCCTCTTAGCCATGTGGGAGCCAGTCTTCTCCTGTCTGCCTTTGGAAAAATATAGACTTTTCCTCCAGCCCCATGGATGGTGCCATGCCCCTGCTTGGATGATTATGGACTGAATCTCTGATTCTGTAAGCCTGCCCCAATTAAATGTCCTTTATAAGAGTTGCCTTGGTCATGGTGTCTGTTCACAGCAGTAAAACCTTAAAGCAGTGATTGACAGTACTGGTGAATACACTATGTTATAATCTAATGCAGCCTTGCTGATTTTCTTCCTGCTGTACTGTTGGTCACTGTTGGAAGTGTCAGCCTCTGACACCCAATGAATCATTGAAGATTTCTCTTTCTCCTTAAACTCCCATCGGTTTGTGCTTCTCACACATTGACTCTGTTAGAGGGCGTACATATACTAACTCGATTGCATACACATTTATTATTGTTGTAGCTAGGTTTCGTTTCAGTTGCTTTGAGTCAGGATCTCACACTGTAGCCAGCCTGGGCTGGTGCTTCCTATGTACTTTATAGTGGGCTTGAATAATGGCAATCCTCCTGCCTTAGCTTTTCTACTGGTGAGATTATAGACATGAACACCATGACATTTTTTTCAATGGTCCTTTTAAATGTGACTACTATAAATAAACCAGCTAAAAAAGATTGTTACAGTGGAATTTTTTTTAATGTAAGTAAGTGCAAGGATTTTTATTTATATTTTTGTATAGAATTGACTCTTATTATTTTTATATTTCTTTAAAGTATGTATTTATATTCTTTTTAAATCTGTATTAATATTCCTATCTGAAGTCTATTTTATTAGAAATAAATGTAGGTTCTCCTGGTTTCTTTTAAATTTTTTCTTATATTTATTTTTCTTTTTTTTTTTTTTTTCTTTTTTTTGGTTTTTTCGAGACAGGGTTTCTCTGTGTAGTCCTGGCTGTCCTGGACTCACTCTGTAGACCAGGCTGGCCTTGAACTCAGAAATCCACTTGCCTCTGCCTCCCAAGTGCTGGGATTAAAGGCGTGCGCCACCACTGCCCAGCTATTTATTTTTCTATAAACAATCTCTACTTGGGTTGTTGTTTTGTTTGTTTGTTTGTTTGTTTGAGACAGGATTTTACTGTGTAGTCCTGATTGGTGTAGAACTCACTATGTAAACCAGACTGGCCTCAAACTCACAAAGATCCTCCTGCCTTTGCCTCCTTAAATGCTGGGATTCAAGATGCACACCACCACTTCCGACCCAACGACAACAACAGCAATATATTAATGCGTGTGTAATTGAGTTAGTTATAGTCATTCAGCAAGTAAATGCCACAGTGAATGGTTGACATAGTCCATTCAGGAAGTGACATCTAGAGTAGCTGGGACCATCTCAACCATCCAGAAAGAAAATGTGTGTGAACTGGGCTGATAGTGGTATAACTAGGCATAGAAAAATCATGTTAATAGGGACTCCTGGTGTAACTAGACTTGTACACCCTTCCAAAGCCATCTGCCGATGCCACTGTGCTAATACCAACTGTTCATAAAGTGACTGCTGGCATCACAGGGCAAGTATCAATCAAAAAGGTGACCGTTTTATATAGTATTATAACCTAGATAATACCAAGCATCCAGAAATAACTGTCAGTGCAACCGGGCTGTGCTTCCTTTCCACACAGGAGCCTGTGGGCACATTTCACACTTGAACTACAAAAGAGGTGGCTTCCAAGTCCCCTTTGTGCTGGAAGACCTACCTCCAAGGTTTGTTGTTGTTTTAAAAGGGGTCTGCCTCATAGACATCAGGCTGGGCAGGAGAACACTATGTAACTGAGGTCATTTACACTGGTTGTCAACTGGATAGGAACAAATCTCTATGTGTCTTGAAAGGTTCTCTTGACTAGGTAACAGAGATGTCGGTCCTCACTGTGGACAGAATTCTTTGGCATGAAGTTCCAAGCTTCATAAAAAAGCAGAAAACAAGGTGACAACCAGCACTCGGTGCTCTCTGCGTCCTGACTGTAACTAGCTCCGCCAAGTTCCTACTGCTGTGCACTGTACCCAGGACCTTTTTATTGTTATGTATTTGTTTGTTTGCTGTTTTGTTTGTTTAGTATACATGTGTGCATGTGTATGTACCACAGCACTTGTGTGAAGGTCAGAGAACAAGTTTCAACAGAGGGTTCTTCCTTTCTACCACGTGAGTCTTAGGGATCAAACTCAGATTTCAGGTTTGATGGCAAGTGCCTTTACGTGCTGAGCCACCTGGTGGGCACAAGTCCCCTGGAACTTTGAGTAAAAACAAACTGTTCCTTTCTTAAGTTGGTTGTCAGATATTTTGTGGCAGCATCAAGAAAAGCTACTGGCCAGGCAGTGGTGGCATATGCCTTTAATCCCAGAACTCAGGAGGCAGAGGCAGGTGGATCTCTGTGTTCGAGGCCAGCCTAATCTACAGAGTGAGTTCCATGACAGTCAGGGATACACAGAGAAACCCTATCTTAAATGTGTCCCCCATCCTCCCCCTGCCCTCAAAAAAGAAAAGTAACTAATACAGTAGACAAGGATGATCTTCCTCTGGCCCTTCTGCTCCAGCCGCTGAGTGCTGGGATTATAGGCATTCTGGGATTACAGCCATGTAGTACCACCTCGAGTCTATGGAGTGCTAGGAATCAAATCCAGGATTTTGTGCATATTAGACAAGCACTCCACCCACTGATCTGCACTCCTGACTTTCAGAAGGAGGTGCTTAGAGCACATTCACCATCCACATCATTCTCCCTCTAATCTAATGCTTTACTGTCCCTTCCTGTTTCCAACTGTCGGTGAGAGCCACGGTCCACACATTTCACTGTTAAAACGTTTCCCGTCCTTCATGGCTTCTCTCATAAAGAGTCTAATTCCACACACACACACCCCTTCTTCACCATGGCTAGACTCATTGACTCTCTTCAACAGATAGAATATGCTAGAAATGATGCTGTGTCTTCTAAACCTGAGCTGAACATAAGAATTAACTTCTTCAGCATCCCCTCCCCCAACACACACACACACACACACACACACACACGATTTGTGGTTGTCCCTCACTCTATAGTCAGGTCTGGTCTTAAATTTGCAGACCTCCTGCCTCTTCTTCCTCTGAGTTCCAGGTTGTGTCACCATGCCCAGCTCTCCTTATGTCTTGAGATCCTTGAGTGACATGTGAACAAGTCCATCTTAGAGCCACTACAGTGGGAGGAGCACATTGGAAAGCCTGTGTACAGTAGGGACTGAGGTATGGGACTGCCAAGATAGTGTTGAGACTTGGGAAAGTCTTCAAATGTCTCCCACTGCCAGCCCTGAGTCATTCCTGCTGACACCAAGTGAAATGGAGAGGGTTGAGCCCACTGAAGTCTGACCTAGTTGCTGAACCATCAGCAAAATGAATGTGGCTGTTGTTTTAACCTGAGGATACCTAGAAGAGAAAAGACAGCAGTCCCAACTGAGCCCTACTAGACAGAGCAGCTCCACATGGAATAAATGATAAATACAGTCTTTCTGGGGATGCAGCCAGGTCTGCAGCCCACACCTTCACTCGGACTTTTGGGTTATTTCCGTAGGCCACTTGGTTGGATTTTCCGTCTTCACTGCCACGGAGCTGAGATGGGTTGGTCCCCAGAAAAGAATGTATGAAGACCCTAAAGCTGAGTTGTAAGCAGGGCAGCACCCCACCCCACCTTCTATTTTGCTATCTTTTGAGAGGTTTTATGAAAAGAGTCATACATGGCAGGTCTCCCACATGGAGGGGCTGCCCGGCTTCAGGCTGTTCTTGGTCCCAGAACCTGTAATCAGCATCCGTGTTGGTCATTTTTGATGATGCCCTCCACTGTCCCTTTCTTTAGTGGCATGCGTGTCTTCAGTCTCTGCTCTTTCACACTGTGTCTCCCCCTTCTTGTCTTGGATATGGACATTCTTCTCAGGAATGTTCCAGTGCGTTCTCAGTCCTGTCACTCTCAGTTCTTGGAACCTTCTTACATGTCCACCATCATATACTCAGACTGTTCACTGGAACTCAGTTACTCTCCTCCAAGCCTGCAGATTGCCGTGGGGCCCAGTGTCCACATTCTTCTGGCCAGAACGGGCAATACAGAGTTCAGCCCCCCCACTTACCTCCCCCACAGTGTGCCGGAACCACTGGGTCACACTTCCTCTTTGGGATTTCTCTCTAGAGACCCAACTTCTGGTTTCCTTGCCTAGAAGGCAGTATGTAGGCTGCTCTGCTTCTTGATTGTTGGTTTGATCGGATCAAGAGCTGCCTGTCAAATTAGGAAAGCACATGTCTGGGCATGTCTGTGAGGCATTTCCACAAAGAACTAACTAAAGGGACACCTGCCCTGCCTGTGGGCTGCAAGGTTACTACTCTCTCTGCTTCCTGACTGCCATCATGAAAACTGCTCTGCTTCAGCAGACCCCACCCCTCACTGTGATGAACTGAGCTCTCTTAGACAGCGAGCTAAAATGGATTATTCCTCCTTTTCTCTTTATACAGTCCAGGCTCCTAGCCCAGGGAACGGTGCCAGAGCTTGAGAGCTGTTTCTCTTGGATGTGTCTCATAGGGTTAGGAAAAACTAACTCACAGAATGAAATAAGCCAGTGTCATTTGAGTTGGTTCATCTGTGTCCCCAATAAGGGCCATTACCAGCTTCCTATTGAAAGCATGTGTTATTCTCTGCCTGAACCACAGGAACCTGTTCAACTTGAACCAAGGCAGGTCACAATGGCCATGGAAGGAAATGACAGACGAGAGCCTCAGGGGTGTGTGTGTGTGCGCGTGCATGTACATACATACACACACACACACACACACACACACACACACACACTCATACATGGCCAAGAATGCAGGCTCAGGGCAGTCCCCAGACAGTGTTACTTCCCCTCATATCAGCCTGCTCATCATGCTCACTGAACCGGCATCCTCACCTCTCCACTAAACTTCTTACTACCTCCCTAGTGTCCCCTGTGGTCACCCCCATCCCTGCCCCAGGTGAACCACTTTCACCACTGTGTATATCTCAGGGCTAGCAGCCGGGGATATCTAACCTAAGTCAGGTACCTGCCATGAGACACATTCTTAATATGCCTGAAGCAAGTGGTCTCAGTTCTTATCCATACAGATAGAATTGAGTCTCCCTGCAGCAGAGTGGGCAAGCAATGCCAGAGTGGCCAATCAGAACAGTAGGTGATGCAAGGTAAGCAATCAGAACAAAGGGTGGTGCCATGGTAGCCAATCAGACCAGATGATGATTCTAGGGTAGCCAATCAATATACTAAAAGCTTCCAGCTTCTGGTGAACTCAGAGATGGCTATGTGGCCCAACTAGAGCCAAGGAGACCCTCTGAGGATTTTGGGATGCTGAGATAAAGTTACTATCCTTTCTGTAGGTGTTTGTCTCTTGTACCACGTTAGTGCTCTCTCTCTCTCTCTCTCTCTCTCTCTCTCTCTCTCTCTCTCTCTCTCTCTTTGTTGCTCTCTGTCACCATAAGGCTTGTTTGGGCCAATGGATGTTAGCAGCTGGCAAGTGGTCAAGAGCCTGCTCAGTTGAACTCCTTGTACTTCTGCTTTGCAAGGAGAATGTCACAGGTCTGGGCTTTCCCATGAAGAAAAGAGCCATGGAGAGCAAGGTTGCCCTAGTGGTCCTGATTAAAGCCAATCTGAAACAGCTAGACCAGGCAAGAGCTCAACACAGACAAGACAGTAGTCACTTGTCATCTGTTACTGTGGGAGCCACAGACATGCTGAGTGCCACTAAGGTTCCCAAGGCACAACATTAGCACAGATGCCACAATCGTCAATTAGAAAGTTGAAGTTATATAGAAATGTAACTGGAAGTCATGTGATATCTCAGAAGTCACCACTGGTGATGTTCTGATAACTACCTCTCTTTGTGTACATATGCAAATGAATAAGCCACACACAACGAATCACCCCAAGCAACTGAAGTGATCACCAACAACTGGTCACATCTCCTTGTTTGTGAATACAGCTCAGAGGGCAACAAACTGTAGCCTACTGGCCAATCTGCTCTACTGTTCATTTTTAAATGAGAAGTTTGAATAAAGTTTTATTGGTAAACAGCCACACTCATCTACTCACTTGTCAACTACAGTTGCCTTAGCATAAATAACCTTAGTGGGTTTGAGTAGAGACAACAGGGACTGTGTTGGAAAGCCCAGCCCATGAAGCTTCAATGCTGTTCTCACCAGCACTTGAGGAGAAAGTTTGCTACCCCACCATAGGCAGCCTCCACTGCTGCTGGCATTCGGATCTAGATTGGTCCCATGTCAAATATCTGCTCTGCAGTGCTTTGAGAGATGCCAGAGCTGTCTGTTTTTCTTGTTGCTGTGAGAAAATATCACAAGAGTGGTCAGTGCAGAAAGGGTTGGTTTTGGTTCACAAGGACATCAAGGCAGCAGGAACATGAAGCAATTGGCCACACTGCATCTCAGAAAGGAGGGAGAGTGAGGTAAATACTTGTGCTCAGTATTTCTTCTTAAGGTGTAGGATTCCATCCCAGGAAGAGGTGTGACCTACAGCAACTAATCTAATCAAGATAATCCACCAGGCATGCCCCGAGGCCTGTCCCTCAAGGTGACTGAACATCTCATCAGGTTGACAATTCAGACTATCATACATCAGGTGTGTGTGTGTGTGTGTGTGAGAGAGAGAGAGAGAGAGAGAGAGAGAGAGAGAGAGAGAGAGAGAGAGAGAGAGATAGAGAGAGATATCCAGGCTCCCAGGTTAAGTGTCTGGTCCTCTGCCAGTGGCATTGTTTTGGAAGATGGCAGGAATTTTAAAAGGCAGGAAAAGCTGGAGGAAGTAGATGGAAGGTAAACCGGTTCTGCCTGGTCTGTAACCCCTTCCTCCCTGCTGATTCCTGAAGAAGATGGACAGCCTCTGGGACAAGACTTCCTACTATGATGTTCTGTCTCTGAAACCATGAGCCAAAATAGATCTTTTCTTTTTGTAAAGTGTAAAGTTTCTTCTTTGGAAAGTTTCCTCTTATGTATTTGGCCATAGTTCTAAAACTTACACAAACAAAAACAAGAACAAAAGTCTTATCTTGGAGGATGTTGTTGGTCCCCAGTGTCTTCTTTCCTCTCCTTTGCATCTCAGTAGAACTCTGTGTGACATGATTCCATCCATGCTCTGAAGGCTCGGGGCCAATGTACCTATGGACTAAACTTAAACTGTGAGTCAGGAGAACCATCCTGCTCCTGAGTTGACTAGCACTAATGGGAACCTGATTAACACAGCGAATGTTTGACTAACTTCCTACTGGTGGAGACTTAGGTTGTTTGCCATCCTTCCCTCATTCTAAACCACACTGTGGTGTGTGTCAGAGCACACTTGTCTGCCCGGGAAAAACACTGAGGATAGAAGTTGCTGAACTGAAGGATGTGGAAGCACAAACCCTTCCTTCTCTGAACCTGGCATTTGCTCTTTAAACCCAGCTGCCTTGGGCCTAGTGGCATGGCTGAGGGGGTAAAATGATTACTCTGTAAGCCTGACCCTCTGTGCTTAATCCAGGGACTCATATGAAGGCAGATAGAGAGAACTGTCTCAGTTACTTTCCTATTGTGAAGACAACATGACCAAGGCAACTTAAAGAAGAGTTTATTGGAGGCTTACAGTGAATCCATGACTAACATGGCGGGAAGCATGGCAGCAGGCAGCGGGCAGCGGGCAGCGGGCAGCGGGCAGCAGGCAGCCAGGCATGGTGCTGCAGCAGTAGTTTGGAGCTTATGTCTTAAGACTCAGTTATGAAGTAGAGAGAGATAGAGATAGATGGATGGAGAAAAGAGGGATGGAGGAGGAGCTTGGGTATGTGTGGCACTAGTGTAAGGAGGAGGAGCTTGGGTATGTGTAGCACTGGTGTAAGGAGGAGGAGCTTGGGTATGTGTAGCACTGGTGTAAGGAGGAGGAGCTTGGGTATGTTTGGCACTGGTGTAAGGAGGAGGAGCTTGGGTATGTGTAGCACTGGTGTAAGGAAGAGGAGCTTGGGTATGTGTAGCACTGGTGTAAGGAGAGAAGGCTGGGAGCAAGGAAGTGTTCTAGAGGGAGAACTAATCAAGAGGGCATCTGATGCATGAGCAGTTCTTTAGCTTCAGGGCCAGGATAGAAATGAAAAGAGTAGCCCAAGGGAAGGAACAGAAGGTGGCCAATATGAGCTGAGGTGGACGCAAGTGACAGGACAGGTGGGAAGAGCCAGAGTCCATGGGAACTTTAAATCTCTAAGTTCCTCCCTAGCACCTTCCCTTCCCACTCTATTTATTTATTTATTTATTTATTTATTTATTTATTTATTTATTTATTTATTTATGTTTTTTGAGACAAGGTTTCTCTGTGTAGCCCTGGCTGTCCTGGAACTCACTCTGTAGACCAGGATTGTCTTGAACTCCCAGAGATTCATCTTCCTCTGCTCCGAGTGCTGGGATTAAAGGTGTGCGCCACCTCTGCCCAGCTTCTCTCTCAAGCTCAAGGATAATCTTAGTAGAGTTAAGAGAAACCCCACAGAGCAGGAAGCTATGATTTCAGCAGCTTCAGGGAAGAGATAAATGGAGACGAGGGAGAGAAAATGTTGTGCCTGCTTGAGTTAGGGTCCAAGACAACCAGCATGTTCAGCAATGGAGGTCAGCAGATGGGGGGTGGGGGGAGCCTCAGAGAAGCAGTGAGAAAGCCTCAGTGTGGGAGAGCATGCACAGGCTTTTGGCTGGAATCAGGTTTCCCTGTAGGTGTCATGACAGGCAGGAAACTGATGCTTGAGGAGGTGAGAATGAAAGCTAGATTCAGCCTGACTTAGGTGGGCCGGATCAAACTTCAGGAGTCTGATGCCAGGTGGTTTATTGCCAGAATATTTAAACACAGGACAATTTGGAAAAAAAATTCCCAGTGTAATTCAGTTCCTGGTGCATAAGGAGACATAATTATATCAAAATTCAACTCAAAATATATGTCATTTTTTTCCCCAAGAAGATGGGTTTTAGAGATAGGCTACCTGTATTAGCTTAAGGGCCTAGGGAAGAATCTTGTGTAGTCTGTCATATAGATAGCATAGAGGGTTAGTGACAATTTTGGAATTCTGGTTTCTTTTTAAAAACATAGAAATAGTATGTTTTCATTTTAATCCCAGGTGTGGGATATTAGGCTGCTTCAAAATGTCCACAGCAGTTGACTATGATTTGCCTGTGCTCTAGCAGGGATGTGATTTTTGCCAGCTGCAGATAGGTTCTGTGATTGTGTGATATTTGGAATTCCAGGGACTTTCGGGAGGTATATAAATGCTAGGGCCCCAAGAGGCTGGATTGGGGTGGGTGGTTTGCTGAGGTTTGTTTCTTTCTCTTTTTTCCTTCCTTCCTTCCTTCCTTCCTTCCTTCCTTCCTTCCTTCCTTCCTTTCTTTCCTTCTTTTTTTAAAGGTTTTTCGTTGTTTTTTTTTTTTTTTTTTTAGAGACAGCAGGGTTTCTCTGTGTAGCCCTGGCTGTCCTAGAACTCACTCTGTAGACCAGGCTGGCCTCAAACTCAGAAATCCACCTGCCTCTGCCTCCCAAGTGCCAGGATTAAAGGCGTGCGCCACCACTGCCCCGTGAGGTTTGTTTCTTAGGTAGTTAGTTTATGCAAAGAAGAAATTAGAGATCTTGATGGTGAAGATCAAACTTGCCCCAAGGAACTTGATGCCCTAATCAGAAGGAAATCGTCTAACGATAATGTTGCCCCACTTTCTGACCCCTGACTTTACTCAGGAATGTATGTCTTTCCTCTCTATCCTTTTTTTCTCTCTTATTTAGTGTCAGAGGGTTGAAAGGGTGGAAGAAAAAGGATGGAGAAGGGTAGAAAAAAAAAAGAACCCACAGAATAGCAAAGATCAGCTAAAGTAGTGCCCAGATGTGGGGCAGAACCGGAAATTTTATTTCAAATGCCATAGGGAAAACAGCAGGAGACAAAGGGATGGATATCGTTTTTGAAGAGACCAGCAAAAAATTTATTGTGGCTTCTACCACTGGGATATCCCCCACTCGGCTCCCAGAGGGAATTTTCTGTTTTTAATTTTTCCTTCTTATATTCTGTTTCAAAAAAGGCCGAGCAGCTGGAAAAACTGCAAGTGGAGGTAGAGGAGCCTGAGCAACAGAAAATGGCTGAACTAGGAAACCAAAAGGGCTCTCTTGGCTCGCTCATTTCTGAAAGGTTTCAGAGTTGGCTGTGCAACTGGAAAATCTGCAGAAGTGGAAGAGCTGGGGAAACGAGGAGCACTAGAAAAGGAAGAACAAGAATGCTCAGTCTTGGCGACTGAACAAGAGGGTGGGAGTTTCCTGCAGGAGGAAAGAAGGAAAGAAACTGTGGTGGGGGGCAGTTGGGTCAAAGAAAAGCTGAAAAGAGGGGAGAACAGTCTGATAAAAACAGCCCATCTTAGGAGAAAGGGTTAATCTCAGACGAACTAAGCCACCAGAGTGGGAGAAGGGGTAGCCTGGGATTCCATCAGCTTTCCCAATAGCCATATAGCATATGCCTGCTAACAGTGGGGAACGAGATTATGACAAGATAGAATGGCATCTGTGTTAGTTAGGGCTTCATTGCTGTGAGGAGACAGGACAACCAAGGCAGCTCTTACAACGAACAATATTTAATTGGGGCTGGCTTACAGGTTCAGAGGTTTAGTCCATTATTATCATGGTTTGAAGCATAGCAGCATGCAGGCAGACAAGGTGCTGGAGGACTTGGGAGTTCTACATCTTGATCCACAGGCAGCAGAAGGGACTGTCTTCCACAGGCAGCCAGGAGGAGGGTCTCTCAATAATCTGGCCAGATTCGAGCATATATATGAGGCCTCAAAGCCCCACCTCCACAGTGACATACTTCTTCTAACAAGGCAACACCTCCAAATGGTGCCACTTCCCATTGGCCAAGCATATTCAAACCACCACAGCATCCTATAGAAATTATGGATCTAAGGCATTTTTAAAGAGGCCATAATTCCATAGAAGATGCACTTGCCTTATGTGGAACAAATTCTAAATAACTGGGCTACTTAAAATAGAATTATTACCCAAGACTAGAAAGGAATGTTGAACAGCAAAATAGAGAAAGGGGAGTGAATATAGTTAAAGATCAGTTGCTGGATTAAGAGCACTACTCTGATATACAAAACAAGTTCAGTTTGACGACACTGTTTTAGAACAATGTCGCTTAGTAGCTTTAAGAACCTGGGACAAAGTTGTAGAGCCCAGGAAAAGGCCCATCTCATTTTCAAAGATTATACAAGCTCCGAACAAGCCTTCGCTGATTTTTTTTTTAAAACAAAGATTAATCTCAGCTATGAAAAAGCCATATCAGAACCTGGTACAACATAGGTGTTGCTAGAGACTGTAGCATATGAAAATTTGAATACATAATGTAAAAAAGTTACTAGACCACAAAAGGCTGGAGCAGTGCCTATGGACGAGTAGATAAGGGATATGACTGATATTAGTTCTAATGTGTACCTAATATCTAATGTGACCTAATATCACAGGTCAAGCTATAGCTAGAGATCTCTTCTATCAAAATGCCCAGTGCTTCTATTTTGGGAAATATAGTCATTTGCAAAGAGATTGTGATCAGACCATTAAAAGTCTCAGATCACAAAATGCTCAGTGCTTTAATGTGGAAAATTTGGGCATTTGCAGCAAAATTATAAACAAGGCATCTCCAAGGACAATGATTTTCCTAAATACAAATCAGAAATAAGGCCTACACATGTGCAGTCACTGTGTCAACAGTTGCCATTGGATCAATGAGTATAGGCCCAAGAGAGTTATCCAAGGTAATTTCTTCTGTTTATAACACAGCATAATTAATGGCTTAAAACAGAAGAGAAGAACTGTAGTGACAATTTTGGAATTTTGGTTTCTTTAGAAAACACAGAAATAGTATAAGAATGTGCTTTTATTTTAATCTCAGGTATAGGATATGAGACTGCTTCAGATTTGTCTGCAGCAGCTGACTATGATTTGCCCTGTGCTTTAGCAGGGGTATGATTTTGCCAGCTGCAGATAGTATTTCTGCGATTGTATGATGTTTGGAATTCTGGGGACTTTTCAGGAGGCATATAAATGTTAAGGCCCTGAAAGAAAGGGCTCCTGATGGGTTATTGGTTGGTTGTTGGTTGAGGCTTCTTAAGGTTAGTTGTTCACCAAAAACAACAACAACAACAACACACCAAGAAGAAATTAGAAATCCTAGTGGCAAAGATCCAGCTTGCTCCAGGGAACTCTATGATGCTAATCAGCAGGAAATAGTCTAAGATAATGAATGTTGCCCTGCTTTTTGATGCCTCTCTCTCCTTTCTTGTCTATCCTTTTTTCTCTCTTATTTAGGGCTAAGGGACTGAAAAGGTGGAAAAGGGTGAAAGAAAAACAGAACTGACAAAGTAATAAAGACCAGCTACATAAAGGTCATTTGTGCTATTAGTCATATTCAGTACTGGTTGTGGGAGCTTGATATGGCCTGCCCAACAGATAATGAAGATTTTCAGACTATTAATCACCTCCACCTCTCAGCTTTCTGAGTGGTAAAACAGGTTTTATATCCTTTCCTTTGAAAGGACAATTCTGTATACTTAACATCCTGGTTTCCATGGAG
Organism: Arvicanthis niloticus; assembly: GCF_011762505.2. Classification (NCBI taxonomy): domain Eukaryota; kingdom Metazoa; phylum Chordata; class Mammalia; order Rodentia; family Muridae; genus Arvicanthis; species Arvicanthis niloticus. Next base: position 92,677,024 of record NC_047658.1, on the reverse strand, counting down.
ATCTGGGGTATAAGGACCTTCAAACTTCCAAGGAATCCAAAATAAAAAGAGAAAGAAGGGAAAGACTTACTGTTCTTTGTGCTGTGGTGCAAAGTGAAGTGGAAATTTCTGGTTTCTTTGGAGACTTGGTTGTGTCATGTGATGTTTTTCTGGAAACTGTCTTATGAGAGAATATTTTTTGCTGAAGCAGACATGTGGGAGGATGTTTTACTGAGAACAGACACATGGTGTTTTTCTGGAGGCAGCTTGGAAAAAGGACATGTGATGTTTTGCTAGGGCATATGCTTGAGAAAGCATGTGATGTATGCAAAGTGTATAAATACAGCTGGATAGACAGTAGACAGTGCTGTGTGGTATTGGTTCACCTTGCCACTCTGATGATCTGTTGGGCTTTGCTGACTCTGGTCTTCACTGACAACACTGTGTGGTATTGGTCTGCCTTGCCTTCTTTGCAGATCATTATTTGTCATTACTTTGTAGACAGAAACACACCAAAGAACTTCTGATGGCATTCTGGTGGATTCTTGCTGCTTCTGCTGATTGGCAGAGCCTTGAGGTTTCTTCTGGATTGAACTTTCATTGCTGATTTGTGCATGGTGTTTTTGAGTGGATCGAGTTACAGCTGCTGATTTGTGTGACCTGAACTGCTGATATCCTGACAATGCAGATTGGGTTCACCCCAAAGAACTATTTCTAAAAAGGTCCACATCCTCCTTTGCCCTATTAACCTTTCCTTTCCACTACCTCTGGTGGGTGGTGAACTAGAAAGGATGTTAAAACATTTAAGTACACTTATTAAAGTAGATTTTGAAAAATTTAATCCTACAGCAAGGAATTGAATTCAGGCCTGGAATATGCTTGGTGCACGATCTACTATGGAGCTGCAGTCCTGGCTGAAAAACTTTTAAGTCATTTTGTTTATTATCCACAGTAAGAAGCATGTTTTCAGAGCTGGGATACAGTTCAATTGGTAGAATGCTTGCCTAGCATTCTATGAATTCCTGGGTACACTTTCTAGCACTGTGTATCACTCCAGAGGTAGAGTATCAGAAGCTCAAGACTGTCCTTCACTATCTAAGATGTTTGAGGTCAGCCTTGGCTACATGAGAAATGTTTTCTCTTTTGATCCATGTCATTCAGTCAATCAATTTCCCTTTCCCCTCCTTCGCCCATCTCTCTCTCTCTCTCTCTCTCTCTCTCTCTCTCTCTCTCTCTCTCTCCCCTCTCTCTCTAATACTTTACTCTGAATATTTATGTTCTAAAATGAAGATTGTCAGAGCACAATTTCACACTCAGTCATCTACCCATTTTCTGCTTTGTCAGGAATGAAATAAACTGGTCACAAAAATAGGGCTTATCATCTGTTCTCATTTATGGGAGAGTCCATACCGGGTAAACTCTTCTACAATGTTGAGATTAGATGGAGCCACCTGGGTATTGATGGAGTAGGCCAGGCTTCACTAGAAAAGGGATAAGGAGAAACTCTTAGGAGATGGAAATGCTTTGTGCCTGGACTCAAGCAATGATTCCTCAGGTACAAACTTTTTTTTTTTTTTCAAAAACAAATATGTAAAAAATAAACACATGTGAAAAAACTTGGAGTTGTGCAGGAGCTGGAGCCTGCATCAGAATGGTTGCTTAAAATGTGTTTGTGTTTAGCTGGGGCATGGTGTGGTATGCCTTTAGTCACTTGAGAGGGGGTGGGGACAGAGGCAAATGGATCTCTGAGTCCAAGTCTAACAGGACAGCCAGAGCTACAGACTTAAGAATGAAAAAGAAAGAAAGAAAGAAAGAAAGAAAGAAAGAAAGAAAGAAAGAAAGAAAAAAAGAAAGAAAGAAAGAAAGAAAGAGAAGTGTGCTTTATTATAAACTTTGTACTCAAAAGAATAAATTGTCTGATGATTCTAACAACATGGCAGCAGAAAATGGTCTAAAGGCTCAGCGGGTAAAGTTGCTTGCCACCAACTGGTGACCTGAGCTCCATGCCCTGACACTACTTGATAAAAAGAAAAGAGCCAACTCCTGACTGTCACACATGTGCTGTAGCATACACATGCTTGTGCATGCGTGCACACAATGTAGTTTTATAACACATTATAACTGAGGCAGTGGTAGTGGGCTACCTGGCAGGCCCATGCTGAGGTGTCCCCTGAAGAATCATGCCACAGGACAGACCTAGTATAAAGAAGGTGTGTTATGGGGGGGGAAGGGAAGCAGGGAACAAAGCTATGAGGGCAGAGAAAGGGAGAGAGAGAGAGAGAGAGAGAGAGAGAGAGAGAGAGAGAGAGAGAATGGAGAGGGTGGGGCAGCAAGCAATCTTTATAGGCTGCCACACCTGGCTGGCTGGCACCTGGCAGCAGGTGATGATTGTAAGCTGTTGCTGTCATTGTTGGGTGGAGCCTAGCATAATTGTCTGTAAGCCAACACACACACACACACACACTCATATGCACTAAATAAACATGACAAGCTATGGACAAACACATTGAGTACTTACTGATAGCATGTATGGAGGAAGTGTCCTGGTATCTGCAGCTTGCTTTGGAAATGCCTCCAAAGATAAGGTAGTTCGGTGGCTAGTCAGAGGTGTGGAAAGATTGAAAGATCTGTGATAAAACTAATATAATAAACAGTAATGTTTGTCAAGACAATTCATTAAGAAAAAAAGACTAGCTTCAATTCCTGCCTCCAGGTTCCTGCCTTGGATCTGCCTTAGCTTCTCTTCATCCTGGCATACGATCTTGACATGTAAGCCTTTTCTCCCAAGTTACCTTTAGTCAGTGTCTTACCACAGCAGCAAACTAGAACTACATACAAGCCCGTTATGGTGACTCACGCCTGTGATCCCAGCAATCAGGATGCAGAGGCTGGAGGATCATGAGTTTGAAGCCAGCCCAAGTTACACAGGAAGATTTTGTGAACACTTGATGATAGATACTGACAGTAAGAGGCACTTGCTCCCTCCCACTCTCAAGTTTGGTCACCTCAAGGGGACCACTCCATGGTAGACAACAGCTTCACAGGAAAACCCAACCCTGGTTCTTGGGTCAGAAGAAACATTATTGGCTCACCCAGGAACACATTTAAGAGATTCATCATCCACTGTCGTGAGTCCAACTCATGTTTGCATAAATGGGCAAGATAATTCAGAGACCTAGTAGTTGAAGATGGGCTCAGGTAAAGCTGAGAAAATTGACTCCAAAAAGCAGCATCCAAAACTGACCCCAAATCCCACATACTTCCTAGATAGCATAGACAGGCAGTCTTCAGGAGAAAACATGCTCACGAGTGGACACACACACACACACACACACACACGCACAAGCACAAGCACACGCACACACACGCACACGCACACACCAAGTTTTCCAAAAAGGAAAAACTGTTTGGTGATGCCATCTGGCATTTTAGTTTGCTTTACGTGTGATGATTATTAACTTGCCAGTATTTGAAAAAAATGGGGATATCTAAAGATAACCTGAACCTTTACTACCTCCAAACAGGTTTATCTTGTGGGTATAACAAAGTTCTAGGCAATAATGCTTTCTTTTTCTCTTCCTTTTTCATTTTCTTCTTTTCTTTCATTTTTTTTAAAAATCACAGATAGGCAGCCTGCTTTAATTAAAATGTAAAATGACTTATAAAAATGGATAGATTGTCCCCTTTAATTACTGGAGGTCAGGCCTCTATCCCCGCCTTGGCAAGATTAGAATCGCCACAGCCCTTCTATACTTGGAGAAGGGAGGAGATGTCAGGGGCAGCCCTGCTTATACACTGAAGGTCTAAAATCAGCCATAAGCCTAAAATCAGCAATAGGCCTGACTTACATGCCTGCTAACACAAAGTCTTGGGTCTCTATGGAAAAAAACACTGAAACAGAGGGTTATAAACTATTGTAAACAGGCAGCTTTTGTTGAAATCTACCAGCCTGAGTAGTCATAGACCTTGTAAATAGGCAGCCTTTGGCAGATAGTACCAAATTAGATAAGGACAAGTGAATCATAGGCAGAGTCATAGTGACCTGACCCCTGAACTTTCACCCAGCTGATACCTTGTTCTGAAAGTTATCTGTACTTCCCTTGAACACCTATGCTCCTGTGTCATCCCCTTCCCCACATCTTGCATTTTTGTGTTTATAACCCCCATGTTAAAAAGTAAAAATTATGATTTGATAAAAACACACACACATACACACACACACAGTGTACCCCTGGTTCTGCTGACTTAGCTCCTGACAATCTATTTTCTTGTTCTCAGAAATACTTTGAATTATAAAATGTTATTGTGGTTTTTGTTAGTATGCTGGGTAAAATAATTTTTATTGATCTCATTTTAAACTTCAAAGTTTGTAGTGAGTTAAAATGTCCTTTAACATAATTATAGGTTATATTTATTTTCATATTGTAAAATGTTAGTTAATCTGTTGAAAATTTTAAAAAACTGGATTCCTTTTTGAGAATTTCATATATGAACACTGTATTTACATAATTTTCCCCTTTCTCTCCTTCCTCCCACTTTTCCCAACCCCCCATACTTTTTAAATACATCTTATTATTTAATTATTGTTTATATGTGTATATGTGTATAAGTATATATGTTTATACAAATATTGATAAAGTGTTTTGAAAACAATCGGTGGTGACAAAGAGCTTTTTAAAAATTACATGCAAGTTAAATTAGATGCTAAGATAAAAAAAATTAGTTTAAAAGGTTGTTTGTTGTATCAAAACTAAAGATAGGAGCCAGCAGAAAGACGTGCAAGCCCCGCCCCCCAGGTTGCCCTGGGGTAACCAGAAGAAATATAACCTAGTGCTCACCAGAGCAGCCACTATGATTGGCAAATGTGTGATGGAGGGATGGATGGGAATGACGAAGTACTCGGTGGAGAGATGGGAGAGAAAGTAAAGCTGAGGGGTTCGTACACTGTGAAGCATGGTGGAACTGGAGGCTCTGCGGTGGTGAGGAACAGGTGGCTATGAGGAGCCTTGTAGGAAATAGACATGGTGATATCCCAGCCCAGAGGGCAGCCCAGGGCCATGTCTGGGTCTGTGGTCCTACAGCAGCTGTGGTCTGTGTTGAGGTCTATGGCCTGAGTTACCACCAAAGGCCGTGCAGATATCTATGGTCTGGGCTGCCATAGGAGTCTGTGAATGTCTGTGGGCTGTGCTGCCACTGAAGGACATGCTGCTCTTAGTGCTTATGTTGTCACCTGACACCATAGTGAGCGACATCTAGGACCAGGCTGCTTCCAGGGGCCATATCTGGGTCCATGATCTTACTGAAGTCTGGCTCTGTATTGATGTCCCAGGCATCAATTTGTTACCACCGAAGGTTATGCAGATGTCCTGATCTAGACTGCTCCCCTGAGGCACTGTGCTGGCCCCAGCCCTCACCTGGGCAGCACAGTAGAGCTGACTCTGATGGTGGGATAGCCAGTGAGTCAACCCCAAGGATGTGAGCAGAGGAGAGCTAGCCCTGCTCCTCTTCTGCCTGCCCTGTAGTGGTGTGTACAAGGGAGAGGTGTCCTCTCCCACCACTCATACCCACCACTCATACCCACCACTCACACCTCACTACCCACAGCAGGCAGGAGGTCTAGTCTCAAGGTCATGAGATCTGGAAGCCTGCCCCTGCCTTTCAAGAGCTGCAGCACTTGGGAGAGTGGGCTCTGCACCTCATCTGGGCAGCACAGTAGAACTAACTGGCCCTGGTAGCATGGGGAGGGGGGTGAGCCAGCCCTGAGGGCATAAGCGTGGGAGAGCTGGCCCTAACACCTATCTGCCATACAGTGGCATGAACAAGGAAGAGATGCCCTTCCCTAGCCCTGGCCACCCATGGCAGGCCAGAGAGTTGGCCTCAAGGTCAGAGCGGGAGATCGAGAAGAGGCAGGTCCTACAGATCCAAAGCTGCAGGATCTCCATGACACAAGGCAACAACAGGATATCCTAAAGGAATCCCTGTGAGGATCCAGTATTGATAGTGAAACCAGATACCTTGAACCAGACCAATGACTCACTGCAATAAACATTTGCAAGTAAAAACGTGTGGACAAACGGGTATACTGTGGTACACACCATGACACACTACAGCTTCCCTTTTCCTTTGGGGGGATGGTATGCAAGGGCAGAGGATGGATTCAAAGAAACAGGGAGATGAGTGGGATTGGGGTGCATGATGTGAAATTCACAAAGAATCAATAAAAAGTTAAAAAAAAAAAAAAGAACATGAACACCAAAATAAAGAACAACAAATGTACTGTTGTACATTCTACAATAGTTCCTGATCTGCTCTGCCTCTGCCTCTGCCTCTGCCTCCCCTTTTCATCTCCTACCCGTCTTGTCGCTTTTCTTGATCAGCTTTTTACACTCTCATGTTTACAGTAAAGCTCTGTGTTACACAAGCCAGTCCTAAAATTCCTTCCAGCCTTAACGCTAAAACTCTCAGTGTGGTCCCCAAAGCTTAGGGGAATTCCCCTAACTGTTGAAGATAACCAAATGCAGCTATGTCTGTGTGCCCCTCGCCCTCCAACATTCCGGGGGATTTATCCTGAGATCCATCTTCAAGCACCTTGGTGAGTTTCCCTATCTGCCCTTTAGCTCACCCATCCCCTTAAACACAGGTTCTGTTTCCCTTTGCCTCTGCTTTTTGACCCAGAAACCTACTAAATGCTTGAGTGCCGCTGACATCAGAAATCAACGTTTTCTAGACCCTGCGTCATGTGCACTAACATAAGGCTTTTCTAGGGAACAGCTTTATAAAACCCATGTAACTGGTCTGGCAGAAATAAAGATACTCTAAAGAGACACTTGTATTTCTCAATCAGACTATTAGACAATTGAAATTAAGAATCTCCTGCTGAGAGAAGGAAAAGGCTCCAATCAGAGGGGACCTTGTCTCCCTGAAAGAGGTCTCACACAGTTCCAACAACTTGTCAACCACCTTACAGGATGAGACTGTAACCCAGATACTGATGAGCCAATGTGGGGGGAATAAATGAAAAAAAGAAGGGCGGACTACTCCTAGGTATGGTTTAGTGTAGATAAAAGGGAGACCACAAACTAGACGCAGGGATGTCTGTTAGAGTCCAGAGTGAACGGAACCCTGAGCTAGGTCATGTGAGAGGAGAGGGGAGAGGAAGAGAGAAGTCACTGACCAAGAGGGGTAGCCTGGAACAAGAAACTAAATGAAACCCAAATGGCTAAGTTACATGGAGCCAGAGGAGATGGGGAAATGGCAGTCCAGCCAATACCTGGTCTTGAGACTTCAGGGTAGAGGCAGGGGTGTGACAGCCAGGAGGGGCCTGTAACAGATAGAGACTAAGGGAGGCTGGGTGAACCCAGGGGCCAGTGTCTGCTTTGATATGTTAATGGACACCCCAGTTAGCCATTTGTCCGGGGATTTGAAACCTAACAGGTGTGGCGAGGATTGCTTAGATTTGCATATCCTTAGATATTATTTGAACTTTGATCTCACTCCAGGACCTGTTTGCTGGACCTCTTTGTCCCTCTTCCCAAAGTGGTCACACTAAATAAATCGCCCTTTTCTGCTTTCTACCTTTAATTTAGCTCTTTTAATTGGCTTAGTGAGAAAGAGATAGCCCAACCTGATTAGGGCACAAATTGTGACTTCCAAGTTTGATAATATCTCTACTTCTCAGCCAATTTCTGACCTTTAAAAAATCAACTATTTGGGTGTGTGTGTCATATAAGTCTATATAAGTCATATAAGTCTCTTTTTGATCTTTGTGTTACTAAGCCTTCTCACATCTTTTGGGGTGGAGTTTGAGACAGGGTGTAGCTCTGGCTGTCCTGGAACTTGCTTCATAGACCAGGCTGGCCTCCAACTCACAGAGATGTGCCTGCCTCTGCATCTGCCTCCCAAGTGCTGTCACCACCACCCAGCCTTTCTCACATTTTAAAGAAATCAACGTTTCACTCTTTTTTTCCTAAAGTGGCTGTTCCTAATCTCGTCATGTTGAGTTATGTATGACTATGACAACGATTTACAAATGGTTTTTGGTTGTTATGTTGTTTGTGTGAAAAAGATACAAACTATGGTTTGTTTGTTTTTAACAAGCTTCGGCCTTTTTTAGTTTTCTCTTTTTTAAAATTAATTTTTGTTATGTACTAAAAAATTTTTTCTTGTCCTACCCAATTAAAATACATTTGCAGATTCATAAATTTAAATATTGTGATCATATATCAAGGCTTGATAAATATATACTACTTTATAAATTTCGGTTCTCTGAACATCTTAAAATCCATTAAGATGATATATTTGGGTATATTAAATGCTTCATAAACCTTAAAATGCTAATTGTTTATATAAAACCTTTATTTAGAGTTGTAAGTTTTTATTGAGTTATAAAATTTAATGATAAGGGTTGTTTTGTAAAATAGATTCTAAATATATATATACTTATATATATTTTATCTCATTTAAATAATGAGTAACAAAAAATTATAGGATTTCTTCAAAATAGACAATATAAAACTATTAAGCTGGACAGTGGTGGCACACAACTTTAATCCCAGCCTCAGAGGCAGAGTCAGGTGGATCTCTGAGTTTGAGGCCAGCCTAGTCTACATGAGTTCCAGGATATCCAGGACTACATAGAGAAACTCTGCCTCAAAAAAAACAAAAACAAAACCATAACAAAAACACTGTTAAAAATTAGGGTTTTTAATTTATTTATACTGCAATACATATAAATTAATATATATATTGGATGAAAATGAGGACATGACTGGTTTTGATGAGAAGGGTTTTATTGAAGATATGCGGGGGAGTGTAGTGAGAGGCATCTGGGTGAGTCCAGACTGAACATAGCCAGCAGTAGAGACTGGACCTAGGGCAGGGAGAAGGAGGTGGGGGAGAGCAAGAGAGGAAGAGGAGAGGGAGACAAAATCAAACCAAACCAAAAAACCAGGAGGACAAAGAGAACCAAGATATAACCATAGCCAAAATAACTGGGTTATATAGAAATCAGAAGCTGGGGGGTGGGGTGGGGGTGGGGTAGAGGAAGTGAAGCTCAGAGCTGGAGAGGTTTGGGGTAGATGGTGGAGTGAGATGTGTTGACTAGACTCTGTAACAGGCTGTGCTCAGAGGACCTGGTCCCAGTGTTGGCTTCAATAAGTCAATAGGCACCTCAGCCAATCGTCGCTGGTTTCTTTGGAACCTGACCTATATGTTTATTAAAAGGTGTAGAGTGGTATTGATTGAGGTGACCTGAAATTACAAGACAGGGAGACCAACCTGTACAGAAGCAGTGTGTCCTTTATCAGAGCCATGCAGGGCAGCAGTCTCTTCTTGGGCAGGAAGACCATAACGTAGGCATGGGGTCAGGGATGAAGAGTGGGGGCCAGTTATAGGACAGAAAAGGGAACTTTGGGGGTAGAAGATTTCATCTGAAGATCTGTCCCTCTGCAGTCTCCACACTGTAAATACCAATGGAGGTTGTTGCTAAGTCAACCTTATCAGGAGCTTCCCAGCTACTAGCTGCCTGCAGATGATATCAAGTCCTGAGGCTTTTAGGTCATTCTGACCCTGGTACAGATAAAAGACATTTGGGGAGGAGGGTGTCCTACTTAATTTGCAGTACCATAGCTGCCAAAGAATTGAGTTGGTCCTGAAGGATTTTAAACTGTTCTAAAATTTCTCTAGGGTTTTCTGAGAGCTGACAGAGGTTATAGAGGCAAAGAAGCCCTCCGGCCAGCTTTTTCAGTTGTTAAGTCCTGAAAAAAAAAAAAATGCCCAGAGTGGTAAGAAGAGGGACAAGTTGGATAGCCTCTTAGTTCCTTTCAGAGGTCATCTGAACTGCTGTTAGGGGTTTTGGGGCACAGTTCTCTCTTAACTGTTTTAAGCTGGTAGTAGGGACGACATAGAAAGGGCAGCAGTTGCGAGTGACTGAGAGGGTCCAAGGGACCATAAAACTCAAGATAGCTAAGATCCAGAACATAAGACAGTCATTTAGTGATAATGTATGTTATTGGAGTGAGTTGTATGAGGGAGGTAGCAACTGTAACATAAAAAGTGACTGTTAGCACTAGTATAATTCTTACTGAGAATGTAGTTAAGAAAATATTTGAGGGCAGTTTTACTTTATTGAAAGAAGGGAACAGGCAAGAAAACCATCTAAAGAACCTTGGCAGGAGCTGGGCTGTGGTGGTGCACGCCTTTAATCCCAGCACTTGGGAGGTAGAGGCAGGCAGATTTCTGAGTTAGAGGCCAGCCTGGTCTACAGAGTGAGTTCCAGGACAGCCAGGGCTACACAGAGAAACCCTGTTTTGAAAAACAAAACAAAACAAAACAAAACAAAAACAACAAACAAACAAACAAAAACCCTTGGCGGGCTTTGTCTTAGGTGTTAGTGAGACTGATGATTTCTGTCACTGCTGTCCACTATAGGATGTAAGGCCACAGGTATGATGGAAGAGCTTGAAACAGTTTTTGCTGGCCAGCAGCATAATCTCAGAATCAGCCATTAAGCCTCCTCCATTACAACCGTGTAGGGAAGACTAAGATACACAGTTTATAACACAATTAACAGAATGTTCGTTTTTCTTAGTAAGATAAAATGTAATTAAACAACTGGACCATGGACCAGAGCCCTGTAGGATGAGGTAACTGTAATCAGCTGTTTGTTGCATCAGACTCCTATATAAGGAACAAGTACCCTCCTAAGAGAAGGCAGTTACAGTCAGCATCTAATTGACAATTTAAAAGAGACAGAATCCTATTGGATCATTTTTATAGGGTTATCTAGCAAGGTCCCATGCACCCACCTAAACATCCTAAGTTTGATGAGTATCTGGCAGCCTTCTTTAACCAAGTAATGTGTTTGCATAGGATGCAGAAGGACACATTGCAGCTTTGAGAAGTGCTCTACAGAGTTCCATAGCTGGTAGATACAGGCTTTAGACTTGGCTTCAGTACTTAAGAAAAAAATATATGTGTGTGTGTATGTATATATGTATATATACATATGTGTATACATGTGTGTATATGTATATGTTTATATACATACATATGTGTGTGTCAGGAAAAAAATCAAATCATTAGTGAGAAATGGTGAGAAATCCAAATAGCATCTCATATGGCTAAGTATAATGTCTCAAGACTGAAGTCTATTCAACTGTCAAAGAAACATACTGATTGTTTTCATCTTAGTTATATTTCCTGCTGGGTGTTTAAGACCACCTCCATCCCAAAATCAATCTTAAATATGGTTATTGGACACCCAGAATGTCATTTTTGTCAGTCTGTACTTTTAACTACTAATATTTTAAATCAGATACTTTTAAATAAACTTTGATTAAACATACGTTTTAGCAATTTTTTTTATTTTTGACCTTAGAAACTTTGATACCATATCGTCATATATAAGTTCATCCTCTATCTTAATTAACCAACTCAGAACTTCATAACCTGCAAAACTTTTTTGTTTTCTTCTCCATTCTGGAAACATGAATCCATCTTAATCTTTGTATGTGATTTAGTCAGGGTTTCTATTGCTTTGATGAAGCACCATGACCAACAAGCAAGTTGGGGAGGAAAAAGTTAATTTGGCTTACACTTCTGCATTGGAGTTTACCATTGAAGGAAGCCAAGACAGGAACTCACACAGGGCAGGAACCTGGAGGCAGGAGCTGATGCTTACTGGCTTGCTCCTCATGGCTTGTTTGGCCTGCTTTTTTAGAGGATCCAAGACCACCAGCCCGGGGATAGCACCATCCACAATGAATTGTGCCCTTCCCCGTCAATCACTTATTAAGACAATACCTTATAGGCTTGTGTACAACCTGACCTTATGGAGGCATTTTCTTAATTGAAGTTCCAAATGACTGTAGCCTGTGTCAAGTTGGTATAAAACTATACAGCATGGTATGTATAAATCTTTCTTTATTAAAACAATTTTCATCTTTGCATCCTTCTATGTTTTCTTTTATTACTTAACACCATGAGATCCAATAGAATTAACAAATGAATTTGCTATCTGTTGTGAGAATTTCCCCCCAAGGGGTAGGGGAGGCTAATATCTATTCCCTTCCTTATAAGGTCCCAATGACAAACCAGAGTTTAATTTCATCACAGTTTCCCCTGGAGAACCAGGAAGCTTATTAGGTTTACTTACAAAGAATTGGTGCAGTTGGGAGAACTGGCCCTGAGGTTATGAGAGCTGGTGGTCTGGCCCTGCTGCTCCCCAGCTGCAGCACTCAGGAGAATGGGCCCTGCACTTCGTGTGGGCAGCACAGGAGAGCTGGCTCTGCTGGGGATGGGGTACAGGTGAGCTGGTCCCGAGGTCAAGAACATGGGAGAGTTGGCCCTATCATCCATTCCTCTGCCATAAGAAGTGGTGTGTGTGTGTGTGTGTGTGTGTGTGTGTGTGTGTGTATACTCATGCTCTCCTTCCTCTCATGCTTTGCCACCTGAAGCAGTTAGGAGAGCTGACTCATGGGTCATGAGAACGGGTGAGCTGGCCCTGTTCATCGCAGGCAGCAGCACTCAGGAGAGTGGACCCTGCACCTTGTCTGGGCAGAACAGTAGGGCTGGCCCTGGTGGAGGGACAGGGCACAGGTGAGCCAGCCCCCAGGGTGAGAGAACAGGAGAGCTGACCTCACCACTCTCCACTCTTCTACGTGAGGTAATGAGGGTGTGGGGGTGATGCCCCCTTCTTACACCCCTCATCACCTTCAGCCGTCAGTCAGGAGAATTGGCCCTAGGGTCATGAGAGCAAGTGAGTAGGCCCTGCACCTCATCTGGACTGCACAGTAGAGCTGATACTGGTAGAGGGGGTGCAAGTGAGCCTGCCCTTCCTTAGTGCAAGGGTGCAGGAGAGTTGGCCCTGCCACTATCTGCTGTGAGGTGGCATGGGTTCAGGGTGCAGGGTGATGCCCTTCCCCTCACCTCTCTTGCCAGATGTAGTAGCCAGGAGAGTGACCCTGGGGTCATGAGAGCAGGAGAGCTAGCCTTGCCCCCTCACTGGTTATAGCACTCGGGAGAGTGAGCCCTGTACCTTGCCTGGACAACACAGTGGAGCTGGTCCTGATGTTGAAAGCATGAGCAAGCCATCCCCAAGGGTGTGAGAACAGGAGAGCTGGCCCAGCCCCTTCCTCATAGGCCGCAGCACTTGGGAGAGTGGTCCCTGCACTTTGACTGGGCAGCACGGTGGAGCCATTTCTAGAGGGTGGGTGTGGGTGAGCTGGCTCTGAGGGCTTGAGAGTTGGAGAGCTGACTCTGCTTACTGCTGATGGTGGCCTTGGGTGGCTTAGCCAGAGTAGTGCTGGAGAGCTTACCTTAGCAGTATGGATAAAGGAGAGCTGGTGGGCTGACTAGCTCAACTACCACTCAGGTCCAGAGCCAAGGCTTTAGGTTCACCCCCAAATCTGTATCATCTGCAAATGATTAGGATGCAGAGAAGGGCCAGTCCTGCTATCCCAAGGCTGCAGAATCTCCATAACACAGGGCAACAACATCAGGATTCTTTCTGATGAGGATCCAATGGTGTCATAGAAACCAGAAGCCGGAGCTCTTGAACCAGACCACTAACTTATTGCAAAGAACATTTGCAAGTGAAGATGTGTGGACAGACTGTGACACACTGCAGCTTCATGATGAGATGTTTTCTATGCTTTGTTCTTTGTTTGTTTGGGTGTGTTTTATTTTGAGGGCGGAGGTTGCAAGGGTGAAGAGGGGACATGAGGGGAAGGGGAGATGAGCATGACTGGGGTGCATGATGTGAAACACACAAAGACTCAATAAAGGGTTAAAAAAAAAAAAAGAATTGGTAAGTGGTTACTAATAGGAGTGTGGGTGACCCAGAAGCAGCCACACTGAAAAGTCTTTACTCTGTATGCATATATGTCACACCAACCTCAGTAGAATCTGTGTGGCAAGTTCCACAGACTGAAGCGAAAACTTCAAAAGAAGCAGACCTCCTGGAACCGGTTGTTGATATTGAGCCATAGTTCTCATGGCAACTTAATCTGTTTTATTTTCTTGTATTCCTTTTCTTATTTACGAAATGTTCCTGATAGCTTAGGCTAAGACCTTAAGCAAGAAAAATGGGTAAGAAACCATCCCCTGAGATGCAGTCACTAGCCATGACCTTATCTCTGGGAAAAACCAGAGCTTTACTTCATAAATCATTTACAAAATTACATAATAGTATTATGATAGATTAGAAACTTTCCCAACAATAAAATTTCATATGGCCACACATGTGTCATTGGAGGTGGGCTTTGGTATATGGTAAAGAAAGCCTTACATAAAAAGCATTAAAATGGTTTAAATTTACGCTTTAAAGTTCCACAAAAAAAAATCAGGTACTAGATGTTAAATAATAGCTGACCGTGAAAATTTATTAACTTGCTCTTGGATCTATGCCACTAGGCTTGGATGACCGCCCCACTCAATACATCCTTTCAGAGTTGCAATACCCGGATGATCCTTACTGTGCCAAATAACAATGATGTTACCTCTTCTAGCCATGATTGCTTTACTGAATACATCTTTTCAGAGTTGTGATACTTGGGTGATTTTTGTGCTTTACTGTGCCAAATGATGTTATCTGTCTTACTCATGATTGTTTCACTGAATACATCTTTTTAAAGTTGTAATACTTGTTTTTTTTTTTATGTATGAAAATCCTTGCTTGAGAGCTGCAAAATATACTCAGATTCAAACCGCCTCTGTGTTTGTTTCTGTTTGTTACCACTGAATCCTTACCCACGTAGCCTTTGAGGACCCTCGCCCCAGGGACCCCCATACCCGACTGGGGTGGTTCGGGGCACATATAGATAGAGCCCCCCTTTTGGCTATATAAAATTGACTGGGATGATCCATTAATCATCAATAATCAAGGGATAATATCTCTTCTGTGAAGGGATATTATCGTTTAACAAGTGTTGCTGTGATTGTTTTAGCCTGGCCCAGCTGAGTACAACAGTGGCAGTGGTTTAATTCGAAGACACGACAGAAACGTTTTAAGAGGTGGATACTAGTTTTTTGTTTGTTTAATGTATGCCTGGCTAAACTAAGGACTTGAAAAACTCATTTATTCATTTGTTTTTAAAGAAGTCATGGTGTAAAAATATCCTTAAAATGTGTATATTTATATACATTTACACATATAAAATACATTTAAAATCACAGACATAAAGTATTCTTATCTAAATGGAGGACAATTGTTCAATAGAAAAAAATACATCCCTCAGTAGGAACAATCATCAATTAAAGTAAATTTATACCTCAATCAATAGGGACCAGGTTGAAGAGTCAGAATTGGGACAATATTCTGACCAGAATTATCGTCCAGCTTCAAAGACCCCCTTGGTTGTTTACAACCTCTGCACTATTGTAAAGTCCAAAGTTCAAGATCTCTTCTTGTAACCCCTTGTAAAAGCAAAAGCAAATTATATACTTCCAACCAACAACAGCAAATTGTCCTCTGATGTCCACACATGTGCCATGGCATTCACACACATGCATATAAACACATACAATAAATGCATTACACATTTTTTACAATAGTGTAATAATTTAAAATTCCTATGTGTTACTGATGGGAACGCAGACTGATTCAGGGGTCTGGAAGCTTCTCAGTTAAACATCTGGTTAAACACACTTTCCCTACCCCTAGTTATTCATCCTAGAGAAATAAAATCTCCTGTTCACATTTTATTTAAAAGTGTGTTCAAATGTGTCAGTGCTTTTATTCACAAGTGCCAAGAAGCCAGACAGCTTGGCCGCCCCTTAGTTATTAGTGGGTTAGCATGTGGATCTGCCCGTACAAGGGAAGGGCTCAGGCATGAGACAGGTCTTTGGTACACAGAACACCATGACGAACTGCAGATGCTTTGAGAGTTACGCATCAGGAAAGGAGCCAGGCTCCAAATGCAAACCTCCATATGGTTCTATTTATGTGAGAGAGTATAGGGATGGAAAATAGAGCAATGGTTGCCAGGGGTGGGGAGAGAGGTCAAGTGCAAAGGGCGTGGGAGGATGCTTTGCATTCAGTAAACTATTCTGCACTGGCTGTGGTGGATACTGAACCACACATAGCACTGCAGGCTGTGTGTCTAGTCATGAGGTCCAGACTCAGACATCACCCAGTATGTTGATAACTTAAAATCTCTCTCTCTCTCTCTCTCTCTCTCTCTCTCTCTCTCTCTCTCTCTCTCTCTCTCTCTGTGTGTGTGTGTAAACATAGTATGTAGATACATGTATGTGTGCTATAGTCTGCATGGAGAGGTCAGAGGACAACCTCAGCCGTCAGTCTTTGCCTTCTGTTTTGTTTGAAGCAGAGCCTTTCTTTTGTTGTTTGATGCGGTGTATACCAGGCTAGCTGACCTTGGAGCTTCCCACCTCACCTTAGGAACCCTGTGATGTCAGATGCTGCCACCACTGTACCCAGCTTTACACCGGTTCTGGGCATTCAACATTTTCTTTCTTTCTTTCTTTCTTTCTTTCTTTCTTTCTTTCTTTCCTTCCTTCCTTCCTTCTTTCTTTCTTTCTTCTTATTTTTTTTTTTTTTTTTTTTGGTTTTTCAAGACAGGGTTTCTCTGTGTAGTCCTGGCTGTCCTGGAACGCCCAGGGCCTGGGCATTCGACCTGATGCTCTCATACTGTGTGGCATGTACATCACCCACTGAGCCGCCCCTGCCTCCTTGTTTTAGTTTTTAAAACACATCCTGCTATACAGTCCAAGCTCGCCTTGATCCAAGGTTGTTATATTACTCACTTTCCTCATCGCTGTGACAAAATACTTGACAAAAGCAACTTGAAGGAAGGGTTTATCTGAGCTCACAGTCAGTCATGGCAGAAGAGTCACGGTGGCAGAAACACCACACGTGGGCAGTCAGGAAGCAGAGCGAGGTGAATGCTGGTGCTTGGCTTGCTTGCTCCGTCTCTTTCAGTCTGAGATTCGAGCCCATGAAGAAGGTTCTGTCCACATTTCGGGTGGGTCTTCCCTGCTCAGTTAAGCTTCCTGGAAACAGACTAAGCCATGTTGATCCTAAAGCAAGATAAGTTGATAATAACAATTATCATCACAGTGATCCTCCTGCCCCCGCCTTTGAGGGCTGGGGTTATAGGCATGTGACACCACTCCCAGTGCTATATATTGAATTTATCTTAGCCATGACCTTCAGTTTATTAGAGCAGGATGTAGCCAGAGTGTCTGTGGCCCAGGGTCACAAGGTGGAGATGGTAACCTAATTCCAGCGTTGGGCCCAGGGCTGGTAGTTGAAGGTCCTGGGGCATAGGATAGAGTGACTAAGACCTGTCTCCTTTCTAGTGTTCTCAGAGGGGATCTTAGAGGGAAAGGCTTCCCCTGTTCTGGGGGAAGCTGCACTCCTGGGAGAGGAGAGAGAGTCTCAGGAAAGAACCTAAATTCTGTACCAGGGAGTTGTGTGGGGATAGGTAGAGAGCAGCCACACTCTGGAAGCCTCACACAGCAATGCACCCTCTGGCCTAGATCAGACCAGTCTACACTTGACCCCAGTGGGAAGGGCACAGTGGGAAACACTTCCCAGGTTTAAGTGCTAATGAGAGCAAGGTTGGTTTCCTGCACAGTTGGGTCTGGATAACTTATTCTTGACCCACCTACTGTGTGTTGAATTTGCAGGGTCCACTGCTGTCTTATCATGCAGTAGTGATGTTTCAGGAGAGGGAGAGAGGTGGGGGTTGGGGAGCTAGCGGTCAGGGGATGGGGAGAGCCAGGCCTCATGCAAGCCACAAACAATCTGGCTCTGAGCTGCTCCCCTAACCCACTTCTACCTTTTCTAAGAGCTATACTGCCCCGCTGCAGGGTTTGAAGGTCAAGATAAAATCTACTCTTTCATACTTGTGTCTTTTCCCTCTGCTTGAGCCCCTGGGGAATTCCTATTCAGCCCTGAGAGAGGCTGAACCTCTCTCATGTGGATCCCTGGGCTCCTGGGTTCCTAGGCAGAGGGAGCAGCTCTCTCTTCTTCCGTTTCCACAGACCTGGGCCTGCAGCAGCCTAGTGGGTGGGACTTTTCTCAAGATGTATGAAATACCATAGAATTTGTCGTTCCAAGTAAAATAAAGTCTGGTGCCAAGGTTTAAGCTCTAGAGTCTAATAAACATTTTGTGGTGGTTGGCTGAACACAGTCTGTGTTTCCAGAGTTACACTGAGATGGGGGAAGGGCCATCTAAGCAGTGTGACATGCCCACTGTGTGTTGGGGGGTAGTGGTTGGGAGGTTGGGGGTAGGGGCCTGGGAGGTTGGGGGTGAGGGGTTGGGGACAGGGGATGAGGACAGTCTTCTGATTCTTTGGTTCTTCATTTTGGGGGCACTCCTCTAAGCCAACCGTTTCCATCGGACTCTTCTGAGCACCTGCCAGTATCCCGTCACTCCTGCTGGCCTGGCTTGCAGGAGAGGCCACACCCTGACCCCTGCTCATTATCTTAGCTCACTGTGTTATAAAATTTATTTCCCCTTTGGGGCCTTCTTCTGAACTGTGGTCTTCTGAGGTCATGGATGGACTCATTAATCTTAGCATCCAAAAGCTGAGTCTGGGCTTTCTAACTACAGGGTCAGGAACAAGGTTTCAATGCTTCTCTGAGTCTGTTTCCTTGTTAATAAGGGAAACATAATGTGTATTGTTATGTATATAAGGGAGAGATAACACTGACTTTAAAAAATGATTTTATTTTTACTTATGCATGTAGAGTGTAAGGGTGTAAGTATGTTCCTGTGAGGAGTCAAACTGTCAGCTGGAGTCTGGTCATTGTGAGCAGCTCAGTCTCAATGCAGCCATTGTGCCATCTCCCCAGCCCCCAGTTACACTGATCTTGTGTTGACCCAACATTGCTGGCCAAGCCACTGCCTGTTGATGATATAGCACTGTGTACAACGTGCAGTAACTGCCAAGCAATAAAGGAAGACTGACAAGGCAACAAGTGTCTTATGACAAGGCACACCTTGTTTGGAAAAGAATGTCCTCTTGGAGGGGTCTCTCATGTAGGAGTTAGAACCAACGTTTGTTTCCGAACAGGAATAGTTAAAAGGCAGAAGAGGGAGAGGGCTGACAGTTTTCTTCTTTGGCCTTACAGTTGGTAATAGCTTAGGGGTAGCTAGAGAGATACGGTGAGCAATGAGTTATCAGGCAAATAATAAATGACTCTCCCTGCTGGCTGCCACTGGATGGATAGAGGGGAGCAGGTAACAATCTAGAAAAAAACCCATGTTGCGTACATTTCTAAGACTGGTATTGTTTAAGCATTTACAAAGTGGTGCAGCCACGGTTGACAGTAGCAGTGGCTTTTATGCTGATTATTGTGATGGTGCAGGTGGAGATGTGGCCTTTTTGGAGGAAGTGTGTCACTGTGGGTGTGAGCTTTAAGACCCTTCATCCTAGCTGCCTGGAAGCCAGTCTTCTCTTAGTGGCTTTTAGAACAAGATGTAGAACTCTCAGCTCCTCCTGCACCATGCCTGTCTGGAAGCTGCCGTGTTCCTCCCTTGATGATAATGGACTGAACTTCTGAGCCTGTAAGCCAGTCCCAATTAAATCTTGTCCTTGTTAGAGTTGCCTTGGTCATGGTGTCTGTTCACAGCAGTAAAACCCTAAGACAGTGGGTCACCTATCAAACGGTCATTCCAACTCCATTTTTCTACCACAGCTACCAAGCACGACAAATGCTCACCCTGGCCTCTCTTTTTGATAGGACGTGGGCTTAGAATTCAACCTGAGGCAACATAACTTGACTAGGAGTGTGTTGGAAGTGTCTACAAAGGATTTTCTCTACAACTAAGGGGGGAAAGGCGGGGAAGGCGAGGGAGAAGGAGAGGGACTTTAGACACTGTTGTGGAAAGAGGAAGGAAGCTTGGAGCTATGGCCTCTATCTTGTAACCATGAGGACAGAGCTAAGGGTAAAGTCAACATACTGAATGATTTCATGTCATAAGACCTCCTACTCTACAAGACTTTGTCAGATCAGGTCTGAAATGTCTTCATTATGAAGGTGACTTTTAAGTTGGGTATTCTTGCTCTAGTGAATGTGTTACTGTGGGCATTCACAGGTAGTCACTGCTAAAAGATGGTTAAGAGCCAAGACCCTTCAGAGAGTGTCCTCTGCTTCCAGGCACACCACTCAGGGAAGAGCAGACAGATGCAAGAGTAAGGCATAGGACTGGGCTGTAGCTTGGTGGCAGGGTGCTTGATGAGTACGCATGAAGCCCTGGGTTCCATCCTCAGCATATATATACATACACACACAGGGCTGGGCCTAAAGAGTCGGCTCAGTGGTTAAGAACACTGACTGCTCTTCCAGAGGTTCTGAGTTCAATTCCCAGCAACAACATGATGGCTTACAACTATCTATAATGGGATCTGATACCCTCTTCTGGTGTGTCTGAAGACAGCAACAATGTACTCACATACATAAAAACAAATAACTAAATCTTTAAAAAAGATACAGGGCTGTTGAGGTGTTGAGATAGGTAAAAGGCACCTGTTGCCAAGGCAGATGACCTAAGTTGGATCCATCTGACTCCTCCAAGTTGTTCTTAGACATGTCCACACACACACACACACACACACACACACACACACACACACACACATACACACAGAGTAAAATGTAATGTTTTTTTTAGTACGAAGGAAGAGAAAAGAGATGGAGTCAGACCACAGCCAGTGAGCTCCTGCTGCAGGCTGTTTCCAGTTTGTCTCATCTCAGCCATCTTCATTCGTCTGGGCGCCCATGGACATGGTGTGTCCCACAAAGCTTTATATATTGGAAATTTGGTTCCCAATGGGTGATGTGAGAGGTGGGAGGCCCTTAAGAGGTGGGAACTCATGTGAGGACTTTCAGTCATTAGCTCTTTTGCAACTCTCTGGTTACAAGAGCAATTTATTTTAGAGATGAGGGTGCTGGAGAGATGGCTCCGTGGGTTCCTGCTCTCACGGAGGACCCCAGTATGGTTCCCAGCAGCTGTATCAGGTGGCCCATAACCAACCTCCTGTAACTCCAGCTACAGGAATCCAATACTGTCTTCTGGCTTCTACAGGTACCTGTATAGATGTAGCACACACACACACACACACACACACACACACACACACACACACAGAGAAAGAGAGATGGACAGACCTAGACACACATAGAGACACACACTTAAAATCACACATATAAAAAAACAATCTTTAAAATAATTTTCAAAAAGAGTGAAGGCTGGAGATGTAGTTCAGTGGTAGAGTACTTGTCTTAAAACTTTAATTGTGTGTGTGTGAGAAAGAGAGAGAGAGAGAGGGAGAGGGAGAGGGAGAGGGAGAAGGAGAGAGAGAGAGAGAGAGAGAGAGAGAGAGAGAGAGAGAGAAGAGAGAGAGAAAGAGGAGGAAGAGGAGGAAGAAGAGGATGAGGAAGAGGAGGAGGAAGGGAAGGAAGGGGGATGGAAGTGGGGAGCCTGGCTTCTGTGTCACTCTAGATTCCTATCCTGCCACATGACTTCCCCTCTCTGGCACATGTCCCCACGTGTGGCCACCACCATATTGTGGCGTGTTAGGGAGGACTCTCAGATGCTGAACTGATTAGAGCCCTTGCTTTGGGCTTTCAGCCTTTAAAGCACAACCGCCCCAATTTTCTTTATAAGGTAGTCAGCCCCAGATGTTTTGTGTTTCCACTGATGGACTAAGTGGTGTTAAAATGTATTTTAAGGCTCGGAGGAGTGCTCTGTGGGAGCACTGGACTCTAGCTTTAGCCTTGCCTTGTTCACATACTACAGAGTTTTATGACCCAGCCTTGTGGACATTCCCCTCCAGCTATCTCTTGGCCAAAGTCACTATCTGTGCCCAGGTTCACTTCTGTGCACTCAGCCTCCTGACTGGAGCCAGTATCCAATGTAGCAAGCCAGTGTGATTTGTCACCTTGGCCTTCTCTCTCTCCTGTTCTCTGGAACACACCATGACCTGTGTGGCCTGTCTCCTCCACACTGCCTTCATTTTCACTTTCAAGTGGCCTGTTTCCCTTCCTGCTGCTCTGTCCCAGCCAGGCTCTCACACCTGTCTTACCAGGACTCAAGTGACATCTCCCGGCCACTTTCCATTGCTTGAGGTTTACTTTTTATGGATCCTAACAATACCTTCACCCCTTCTATCTCCTTTGCTTTGATGCCTGCTCAGAGAGTGACTTGAGCCTGGCAGTTCACCATTCTTAGTGAGTTTTGGCTCCGTTTATTAGGGTTCTCCAGAAAGACAGCACCAATAGTGTATCTATGCCTGTCTAGAAAAGGTAAGCATGAATTGCTGCACAGACTGGCTCCTGTGATGATGATAGATAGGATATTTCATGCAGCAGCCCTCTGCAGGCTAGAGACCTCAGCATGCTGATTGACTGGTACCATGTTTGGAATCTCGAGTATCTCCTAAAGTTTACATTAAGGGTTTGCCTGTCATCTGATGGGCATTTGAGAGCAGATTCCTTATAGACATCTCTGGTGGTTTGAATATGCTTGGCCCAGGCAGTGGCACTATTAGGAGGTGTGGCCTTGTTGGAGTAGATGTGGCCTTGTTGAAGAAGGTGTGTCACTGTGGGGGTGGGTTTTAAGTGCTTCCTCCTGGCTGCATGAGGATGCTAGTCTTCTCCTGTTTGCCTTTGTAACAAGTTGTAGAACTCTTGGCTCCTCCTGCACCATGCCTGCCTGGATTCTTGTAGGGAGCCTTAGTGAGTGTGACAACATTCACCATTACAAGATGGCACGGGCATCCTGTGCTCCCACAAGTAAACAACTATCTGCGCAGGTGCAAAAGGCAAAAGCGCGCCAAAGTCACTGCCCATCCCCGGGGCGTAATATGGGGTGATGAGTGAACAGCCAATCAGAAGTGAACACGCCACTCTAGGGTACATATAGCAGTGCCTTTCCCCGGCTTTGGGTCTTTTCCGCTTCTGCTGATACAAGAATAAAGCCTCGTTGTAGTAACCATCCGAACACTGCCTCACGTGTCTCTTTCGCGGGCGAAGGGGACACGAAAAGGGGCGCGGAACAGATTCTGACATCCTTCCAACCTTGAAGATAATGGACTGGCCCTCTGAACCTGTAAGTCAGCCCCAACTAAATGTTGTCCTTTATAAGAGTTGCCTTGGTCATGTTGTCACTTCACAGGAATGGAAACCCTAACTAAGACAACATCCTAACACAGAAACGGACAATCTCATGGGGCCACACAGGTCATGGTGGTCACCAGAGAACAGGAGAGAGAGAGAGAGAGAGAGAGAGAGAGAGAGAGAGAGAGAGAGAGCGCCAAGGTGACAAATCCCACCTCTAGACAAAGAACTAGAGGCACCTGAGTGCAAGAGTGGGAGAATTACCTTCTCCCATGAATGAGTCGCCTAATTGGTTATCTAATACCAAGTGGTTAGCCCTGAAATCATGTACACACAAGCTACACTGAATAGATCAAGCAAGTTGTATGCATATATTTATGCATATAGATATCTGTAACAGTCATAATAAAAGGAAAAGAGGCTCCACCAATTTGAGAGGGAGTGAGGGGTCAGAGGAAGGGTACATAGTGTTAGAGAAAAGGGAAGGGGGCAGGGAACTGATGTGATTATATTTTAATTTAAAAGTTGTAGTAATTTAAAAATTAAGTAAATGGATCCTGACACAATCAATGGATTGTTGACCCATTGATCAGTTCCTAGCTGAGCAGGCCATTAGGAGGGATGTGGCTGGAGAAAGGGCCCTTCAGTGTCCCTTTGAAAGGCATGTCTTTTTCCTGGACTCTCCTCTCTGTCGGCATCCATAAGGGGAGCAATGCCATGCTGTATGTTTCCCAGGGTGATGCTCTGCCTTGCCCCAGGCTAGGAGCAACAGAACTAAGGGACTGTGGGAGAAAATGCCTGATTCTGTGAACAAAACAATTTTTTTTTTCCTTCTTAACATGTCTGTCTAGGAATTTGGTCACAGGTGTGAAGGTAGCTGACCCATTGGCTTAGCTCATGTCTGAAAGTCTCCCTCTGAGTATATTCTGTCCTGTTCTGAAGGCCTGAGGACCAGAATGCTGCCTCTGTGAGTTCTCAGACCATCGGAGGTCAGGAAGACAGAGTGTGGAGGCCCATCAGCCCCCAGGAGACTGGACGCTGCCCACACACACACAGAAGTCTTCCCCCACAAGCCCATGGAGACTCGGATACTAGAAGCTTATTAAACAGTTTCTCAACACACAGCACATTTGCCTACATATGCTGTATTTCTTTAATTAATTGAAGTCCTAAAGTCAACTGTCACTTTCCTGGCTCCCCTACAGCATGAGCTGCTGATACAACTCAGTTCTGGCCAATGAGAAATGGAAAGCATCCTGGTTAGTTTTATGTCAACTTGACACAGGCTAAAGTCATCCGAGAGGAGGGAACCTCGATTGAGAAAATATGTCCGAAAGATTGTGTTGTAAGGTATTTTCTTAATTAGTGATGGATGGGGGAGGGCCTAGCCCATTATGGGTGGTTCCATCCCAGGGCTGGTGGCCCTGGAGTTTACAAGAAAACAGGCTGAACAAGCCATGGGAGCAAGCCAGTAAACAACACCCCTCCATGGCCTCTGCATCTGCTCCTGACTCCAAGAGCGTTTGAGTTCCTGTCCTGACTTCCTTCAATGATGAACTATGGTGTGGAAATGGAAGCTTAGTAAACCCTCTCCTCTCCGAGCTGCCTTTGGTCATAGTGTTTTACCACAGCAACAGAAGCCCAGACAAGACAGGAGGTGTTGGGGGCCGACTTTTAGCAGAAAGCGGCTATCAGCTTTGCAGCCATCTTGAGCCATATACCCTGACATGAGATTTAAATTACAATAGCCTACAACAGCTGAGAACACTCCGATAATCTTGGTTTAGATACCTTGAGATTAAAGGTGTGTGAGATTAAAGGTGTGTGACTTAATAGTATACTTAGAAGTATAGAGATCAGAGTTAGAGACAAGACCTAAGGGCATGATTAAAGGTGTAACTTAGAGGCGTGGCTTAGAAGTGAGACATATAAAAGGCAGAGACAGAACAGATCAGAATTGAGACGATAGAAGACAGAACCAGAGATCAGAGACTATAGAGGGATCATCAGAGACGAATCGCAGACATTAGGTAGAATCTGCCGTCACCCTCGCTCTTGCTGAACCCCCGACCTGAAGACCGGAGCGGCAGCTTGGGCCGGGATACAGTGGCCGCCCAAACGTGGGTCGGCCCAGGCCTCAACATTTTGCCTGGGCTGCAACATTTATTTTGGCCGCCCCAACTTGGGGCTAGTGCGGTCCCCAACAAGGAGGTATCAAGGAAATGAAAAATACACAACAAAAATTTAAGACATGGAAGAAAGGACAATGAAGACACCAGAGGATGGAAAATACCCTATTTCATGGACTGGTAGGATTAAGACAGTGAAAATGGACATTTTGCCAAAAGCAATCTACAGATTCAGTGGAATCTCCATCAAAATTCCAATGCAACTCTTCACAGAAATTGAAAAGAAAGAAGGAAACAAACAAACAGAAACCCTACAAATTCATATGAAAACACAAAAGACCCAGGAACCAAAACAATTTTGGACAATAGCAATACTTCTAAAGAGGCTGAAGTATTGGTACAGCAGTTAAAAGCATGTATTGCTCTTGCAGAGGACGCAGGTTCAGTTCCCAGCGCCTACATTAGGCTGCTTACAACTGCCTGTAACTCCAGTTCAGTGGACCTGAAACTTTCTTCCCCCTCGAGTCGCCTGTACTCATGTGGTGCACATACATAAACTCATATGTATGCAGATGTGCATATAATTTAAAATTAAAAAATTAAAATAAATAATTTATTACTATTTAATTATGTAAATTAAATTATTTTAAAATTTAAAATAAATTCAAACTTTTATTTTTCTAATAAATTAAATTATGCACATAAATTAAAAAGTAAAAATAAAACAACAACAGCAAAACTACTGGAGGTGTTATTATTCCTTGATTTAAAGTTATACTACAAAGGAGTAGTTAAAAAAAAAAACCAAACCAAAGCCACAACTTGATACTGGCACAAAACAGAGAAACTGATCAATAAAATAGAATTGAGGACCCAAATATAATAAGCTTATGCTCCTGAAGCTACCTTATTCTTAACAAAGAGATTTAAAATACACATTGGATAAAAGACAGCATCTTCAACAAATGGTGCTGGTCAAACTGAAACTGAATAGCTGTATACAGACGAATGAAGCTAGATGCTTACCTCTCACTTTGCAAAATCTCAACTCCAGATGGATCAAGAACCTCAACATAAGACCTGCCTGCAGTATAGGCACAACTTAACTTATAGGCACAAGATATGCCTCTTCCTGTAAGCACAGACATTTGACAAGGACTGACCACAAATGAACTCACAGCACTTGTGACAGCATAAGACCTGCACAAGATCAAGCCAGCCAATGTTCCAGCATGGGTAGAGGAGGGGCTCATGAAGTTCCATCCCTAGTTGAGGAGACAGTGACAACTATGGGCTTCTAGGAGAGGCGGAATCTCTTCTCTTCAAGGATGCTGTCTCTGAGATGTTGCCTGTGCTCCAGTAGACTACCCTACACACCTGCATATAGAGGCAGCACTAAGTGGACTTAGTGGGTTTTCAAAAAGGACATATGAAATTGGAAGGGACTGTGGTAGAGGGAATAGGGGAGGAGCCAGAGAGGAGAAAATAGGAAATAGATTTGATCAAACAATAAAAGGAGTTTATATTAAAAAACAAAACACCACTAAGCTTGCAAGAATGGGAGGTGCATGAACGATGCCCTTCCACCTTGTCCCTGGAGAAAGAAAACAGGAAAAGAGAGTGACTCTTCATGCCCAGTGCATGGTCTGCCTTAAACCCAAGATCAATACTGTCACTGAAATCAATGATTTCTGCCAGGTGTGGTGGTGCACGACTTCTCAATGCAAGGGAGGCAGAAGCAGGTTTACAGAGGAAGCCAGCCTGGTCTACAAAGGAAGTCCTAGGACAGCCAGGGCTGTTGCACAGAGAAACCCTGTCACGAAAAGAAAACAAAACAGGCAAAGACAATGGGTAACACATCAGTGATCTCTAACATGGCTAACTGGGAGAGAGTATACACAGGATTTGGTTGCATTCTTTACAGAGCCCACTTCTGGAACGGCTGAGAAAACGGTCAGTGTTATTTTTAGGTGTTGTTTGCCTGGAGATTTTTAAGAGCAAATATGAAATCTTGGGTTATTTCTAGGCCAATGGAATGTTGGGACATATGAACTGTGAAATGCTTGTTAAAGACTAGTAACCCACAGGGGAGTGGAGACTGTAGCGTACACACATGCCTGCTCCAGGCTTTGGGTTCTGTCCATTGTGGGAAAAAAAGTTTTGCACACAAGCACATGTCCTCTGTGTTTTTATGATGCCCTTCTCGGGATCTGTGTTCATTCTTAATTCTGTTGAAATCCTTTTCCTTCTTCCTCTTGGAAAATAAATCCCAAATGTAGTGTCTTGTATCCCCTATCATGACAGGCAGCTTGCACTGGCAACAAGAGCATCCTGTATCACTTATTTTGTGCATCAAGCTCATTTTCACAAGGCTTCGCCTTAAACTTCAAGCTATGTAATTGATTATTTGCCTATTTACTAACAAATTAACTAAGGTTCTTTCATTTGAACGTTCATTTCAAATGAACGTTGTGTGGTTGTGTTGCTTGCAATCCCAGCATTCTGCAAACTGAGACAGGAGCACCAGCCGAGGCTACAGAGCAAGACCCTATCTCACAAAATCAAAAGAGAAGATGGGGAGGGGACACAAACAATCAGATTGAATGATTTGAAAATAGGTTGATGAAGAGAAAGACTGCCCACTGAAGGTTCTAGGTTTGGCTCTTTTGCCTGACATCGATTGCCTGTGCAGTCCGGCTTACACTGGTCCTTCCTGCAGCATTCCCTACTTCTCACCAGCTTCTTCCACTGAGCAGCCAGAGGCCTCTCTGCACAGCCTCTCTTCCTTGCAAAGGACTACACAGCTATGAACATACAGTATGCCTCCATCCTCCAAAGTCACCAGATGGAGTTGCTTCCCACACACCTATTCCTGGGCACCACCCTTCTCCCCTCTCCCCCACCCTACCCAGAAGCCTGCACAGGTCCTCTGAACAGATTAACTCACAGCACGTGTGATGGTTAGTATTGTCAATTCAATGGAACCTAGAATCACATAGGAGATTACCCTTTGAGCATGACTGTGAGGAAGTTTCTAGATTGGGTTAATTAAGGCCAGAAAGCCACCATAAGTGTGAACAGCAGGATTCCATGTGTGGAGGTCCTGGACTGAATAAAAAAAGAGAAAAGCAAGCTTAGCACCAGCATTGTCTGTCTGTCTGTCTCTCTCTCTCTCTCTTTCTCTCTCTCTTTCTCTCTCTCTTTCTCTCTCTCTCTTCCTCTCTCTCTCACTCTGTCTCTCTCTGTACTTCCTGTTGTAGATGCCATGTGACCAGCCACCACACACTCCTTTAGTCAGGATCCATTAAACCTTCAAACTGTGAGCCAAAGAAAGCCCTCATCCTTAAGTCGCTGCTGTCACCTGACAATATGTTGTCAGATGGTGTGTTGTCATAGCACCGAGAAAAATAACAACTGTTACAGGGTTCAAAGGGAACAACACTGCCCAACAGCAAACGGCCCTAAGACGACCTAGCTAATGCTGTTCCTGTTGGGCCAGCAGCAGTCTTGAACCATAGTACAAGAAACCCAGATTTTCCCAGCCAGCCTGTGAGGAAGTGTAAGATAACTGCCAGGAAAGGCCCAGTGTGGGTATAGCTGGAGCTCCAAATTCATCAACATGCCACCCAGCCCCCACCTCCTCATGCCTCCCCTCCCCCTACTCCCCCGATAGCCACTCTCATGCCACCATCACTGAGAACATTAGTGAAGGGGGAGGGGTTGGAATGCAAAAGCAGCCAGAGGTCCCTTCTGCTAGCCACCGCACAGCCTCTCTTCCCTGCAAAAGCCCACTCTGGCCTCTTGGCCCCAAGCTGGCCCCCCTTCTCAATGACTCAACCTCATTCTTCAAGCCTCATCTTGATTGCCACCTCTTCTTGTAAAAGCCTTGTGGTATTTTGCTTCTTGCTGTGGCAAACTACTGGATGGGAAGGAAGGATTTCTTTAGGCTTAGGTTTTAGATGGTTCTGGAGTTTGCAGTCGTGGTCTGGAGAGATCAACGCAGTGAATGTTTAAGTGGGGTGGGAGGGGAGGCGCAGGAACACCCCCATCCACTGATTTTCTCTTCCTGTGGGATGGTGCCACCTACACTCAGGTAGCCTTTCCGGAAATACCTCACAGCTACATTCAGAGGCCTGTCTCCCAGGTAATTCTAAATTCTTTTCATATTTATTATTCATTGACCCAGTATGCAATAGACACGCCAGTGGAGGTCAGAGACAAGCTGCAGGAGTCGGTTCTCTTCACGGTGTGGGGCATAGAACACAGAAGATCAGTCTTGGTGGCAGGTGCCTTTGCCTACTCAACATCTTGCTGGCCCCTTGGTCATTCTAAATCCAACAAAGTTGTCAATGAAGATTAATAGTCATACTTTTTTTTTTTTTTTTTTTTTTTTTTTTTTTTTTTTTTTTTTTAGAAGAGAGAACTGGAGAGATGGCTTAGCACTAGAGATATGGGTTTGGTTCAACAGTATCCACAAGGCAGTTCAGTCCCAAGGGATCTGAAGCTCTCTTCTGGCCTTGGAGGGCACCAGGCACACAGATGGTGCACAGACAGACAGACATACAGGCAAAACATCCACACACATAAACTAAAAGCAAAAATAAACTAGAGTTATACATACATTTGTGTATATGTAAGCAAACATGTCGATATGTATGTAACATATGTAAACATGCACATACTTAAAGCCTGTGTCAAGCTTTGGTCTGTCTACTTCCGGTCACATAAGACTGTATCGTAGGTGGCCTAGCTGCCAATGTGGACCTCCATGTCTCTGAGTCTCTGAGTGAGCTGAGTGAACTTGGGGCAGTCACCTACTACTGGTTGAGTCTGGAACACTCCAAAAGCCCATGGATTACAGCTCCCTCCCTAGCTCTCTGCTTGGGGAGGTGGAGGAGCCATGCAGAGACAGGGTCTGGGGCCTTTAGGCTGTTGGAGCATGCTCTTACAGGGCGATAATAAACCCTCAACCTATATGTCTTTCTCATTCTTACTTTCTGGCCTTGAAATGAACACATTTCCTCCCTAAGGTGTCAAGGTGCCTTGCCAAAGGCCTCAAAGCAATGGGGCCAAGAAATCATGAACCAAGACCTCCAAAGTGTGACCCAAACATACGTTCTCTAATGTAGTGTGTAATTTTAAAATGCGCGCTTGCTCCTTGACAGGTGCTGGCAAAGGCTGTCTCACCCAGCTCCCACGGTCGTCAAGCCTCTCACAACTACCCAGTCAGTACCTTTTCTCTGGCCCACCTGAGTCTCCACAGATGGAAAACACCAGGCAGCCTTTATATTTTAAAACTAGCCAGATAACTCAATGGCTAGTCGAAGACTATGTTGCCCCATTCCCCTTAGCCTCCACAGCTGCCTGAGGAGGCTACAAACTATCAGTCCCTGAGAATTACAAGTCTGCTACTTCCTATCCACTCCACAGCCTAGTCCAAATCCTTCTCCTTCTCTCTCTCTTCCTCTTCCTCCTGGGACCCAGAAATCCCACCTTATCCTTTGCCCAGAGATTAGCTTCTGCTTTATTGACCAGTTAAAATGGGGAGAAGGTTCATATAGAATCACCTGAGTATGTGATCCACTCCTCTTGGGGCAGCCCCTCTTGAGGAAGCAGAATTAGTATCAAAATACAAACAGTACAGGGCAATCCACAATACTCTAGTCTTATTGTTGCCAGCACTTGTATTAGTGACAGAAAGCTAACACAAGCCACAGGCCATAGGGCATCTGCAGTATAACCTACAACAATAGTTGTATACCCTAGACTTGCCTATCCTGACTAACGGAGTGCCAATGCCCTTCCAATAAGCTCTTCTTGCCTAAATGACGTATCCTTGCACGCAGTGACTAAGTACTTTATTAGCATTCAGCAATTTCTTTCTAGGTTTTACTTACTAATCTTCCTCTCAGCAATTGCAAGCAACTTGACTAAAAAGACTACTTTGTAAAGTTTTTTATTACATTAATTTAGTGTGTGTGTGTGTTTGTGCGCGCGCGCGCGCGCACGAGTGCAAGAGAGAGAGAGAGAGAGAGAGAGAGAGAGAGAGAGAGAGAGAGAGAGAGAGAGAAGAGAGTAGAGGGGTTGGGTGGGCATTCATGGCCCAGATGTGAAGGTCAGAGAACAGCCTGAGGCATCAGCAGGAGCTGGTTCTCTCCTTCTACCATATGGGTCCTGGGGCTTGAACTTGGGTCATCAGGCTTGGCAGCAAGCTTCTTTTTCTGTTGGCCCTCTTAAAGACTATTAAAGCTCTCTGCAGGAATGAGCGTGTGCTTGCTGTAGGATGCTTGTCGAGTATGCACCAAGTCTAAAGTTTGACCTCCAACGCTCCGTTGCTGTTTGCTTGTAAAGCTCTTGATGAATCCTAGGAGCGCCAAAAGCGAATGAAAACGAAAACTTCAGTGAGTCAACCTGATACTTTCTTTTCAGCTGTGGTTTCCTCATCCATTTGCAAGTGAGTTCTAAGTAAATGAGAATTAAAAACACTGCTTGACTTCTATCTTTGGGAAAACGAATGCCACTCGTGCAATATATGTTAGAAGCATGTCATTGCAACTCGAGTCCCACTGCTGTGAACCCCTGTTTTATGATGATAGCAGTATGTGTCTTTTTGCCGTCAGCCATATTACAGTTCATACCTCTGTTTGGGGAGCCCACCAGAGATGACCACTGAGAAGCAGTTTATCTTGCTTTCTCCCTCTCAGCAATTGCAAGCAAATTGAAAGTCTTTATCCCAGCCAGCTGGGACTACACTCAAGTACTTGGTTCCCAAGTGTAGCACAGAGTGTCTGTCCAGAGCACAGGGTTTTTAAGGGCAGAAACCCAAGTCCTGGCAGCTGCGGCGGGGGCTTCTCGTAAGCAAGCAATTAGACAGAAGCTGAGATAAGAGGTTGGCTGGAGGGATTTCTGCACATGTGAGCAGTTTGACAGAAGCTAAGATGAGTTAGCTGGGGCAACTTGACCTTGACTTCCTTGAATAGGATTAGGTAATTTTCTATGGGATTCTCAATTAAGGAGCTCAAATTCTAGTTAAACCTGAAATCTCTGTACTTGTTTGCCCTGTCACACCTCAAAAAAACATTGTTAGGTCTCAAAAGGTAAAGACTTTTGAAATATTAAAACAATGTTGCTCACCTGCTCCTAACCTTTAACAAACACTGTGCATTCAGCCCTCATGCCCGGTCCCACCCCATTCCGGCTGGTTTCCAACATGTTACTGGTGAGAAAAGGAACAGGAATGATTTGGAAATTTGGGATGGATTGTTTGCTGTTCCCAGAGGAGTGAATCAACTTCAAGTCAGACAAAAGGGCTCCTGGAGGCCACTGTAGACTGAGGAGTGTGGCGAGGAGCCAGTTCTCACTTCTCTTCACTCTAAAAGCAATGAGCGTGAAGATCATTCCCGATGAGAGAAGAAGCACAAGAAGAGAGAGAGAGAGAGAAAGAGAGAGAGAGAGAGAGAGAGAGAGAGAGAGAGAGAGAGAGAGAGAGAGAGAAAATAAGGCAGGGTGTGAAGGCATTAACACGTGATATGGGTTGATCACACTGTCTCAGTGTGCCTCTTTGCAGATATAGTATAGGGTGGAGATTCCAGCTGCCTGACTAGGTAGTCTCCCAGCCCCCAGGTAGTCCTCTGTAGAAGGCTAACTGTAGATAGGAGGAACAGTGCATTAGAGTCTCCTTGGGGGTGATCTGAGGCTTTGATTAGCTTGCTCTGAATTCAGCTTTTCATCAGTGTTGGCTGAGATGTTGGGAAATCATTATCACCTGGCATCTTCTCTGGAAATAATTTCTCTGGTAATTTCACTACCTTTCAGAAAGCAGTCAGAAATAGGCAAGAATGCCAGAGCAGGCCAGACTGAGGGTGAGAAGAGCAAACAGGTGGGACATGTTCTTACACCTGAACAGCCTTTCTGTTTGACCACACAGGCTATATGACTTTAAAAGGATGTAATTAGCTGGGCATTTATAGTCCCAGCTGCTCCAGAGGGTTCTACTCCATTAATTTATTGTATGTGTATGCGTGGGTGTGGGCGTGGGTGTGGGCATGTACCCAGTGGCCCAGAGGTGGATGTCGGAGGACAATTGTGGCTCTCTCCTTCCACCATATGGGTTCCAGGAATTGAGTTCAGATTGTTTGGCTTCTTGGAAAGCACCTTTACCTGCTGGGCCATCTTGCCAGATAATTTTTTATTTTGAGGTAGAGTCTCACTAAGTTGCCTGGGCTGGCCTAGAATGCACTCTGTAGTCCTGATTTTTTTTTCGGGGGGGGGGGGGCACTGGGTAGGGGACAGAATATGCCTGGCTATGTTTGTTTGTTTGTTTTGTTTTGTTTTGTTTCCAAGGCTATAAGCCAACACCATTGGACAGAAGTAAAGAAGCCACTATAGCAGATCTACTGGAGGGAGCTCCACCATTGGCTACTTGGGCCCTCCTAAATTAGGTACCAACCAGACTTCAGTTATACACAACGCCACAGCCAAAGAATCCTCTGGAGCAGTCAGCTTGACATCTTAGAATGGGATGATGCCCCCCACCCCCAACTTTTCCTAAGGTTCTGGTCTAAAGTCAGCCAAGAGTCAGAGCTGGAGTGACAAGCATTAGAGGGAGTGTAAATGATTCATCTTTATTCAGGACTCTCAGCTATGTTTACCAAGAGCCCAGATGTATGTGCATTCTTCAACCCCTTAATTCTACTTCTGGGAATCTGAGCAAGCAGGGATGTCCTCCGCAGTTAATGTGCCGACAATGCATCTTAGACTTCACTATGTCGGGAAACATCCACTAGTCAGCAAAGTGCTTAAAGAGAGTGATGGTTGCACATGCTAATTCTGGGAATACTAAGTCGCCTATAGAGTATGGCTTGAGCAAGTATTTGGTGCCAGAAGAAACACCATAATGCAGCATATTTAAAAAGGGGACAGAAACTAGTGCTGGGATTGGGGACCTGTGCCAGTAATCCTAGCTACTCAGAAGTCTAAAGCTAAA
Organism: Arvicanthis niloticus; assembly: GCF_011762505.2. Lineage (NCBI taxonomy): Eukaryota > Metazoa > Chordata > Mammalia > Rodentia > Muridae > Arvicanthis > Arvicanthis niloticus. The sequence continues at coordinate 92,642,844 of NC_047658.1, read as the reverse complement.
TTCAAGGCCTAGTAAGATCTGGGACACACACCTTTAATCCTAGTACCTGGGAACATAGTCGGGTAGATCTCTGAGTTTGAGGTCAGTCTGGTCTACAGAGGAAGTTCTAAACAGCAGGACTAAACAGAGAGAGCCTGTTTCAAAACCAAACCAAACCAAACCAAACCAAACCAAACCAAACCAAACCAAATAAAAACCAGCAGCAACAAATCAACTAACATCTTTAGGAACTAGAGCCCTGGACTGGAGAGATGCCACATACACCTCTCATTTTTTTCTTGCATCTCACCAATTTTGCATAGATGGTAATCTTGATGCGTGCATTTTTTTCTCTTGAGATTTTACGTTTCTGTGTGTGTACACACATGTGCACATGCATGTGTGTGTGTGTGCCTGTGTGTGTCTGCATATATGTGCAAAGGTCAGAGGATAGTTTGCAGGAGTCAATTTTCTCCTTCCACCATGTGGGTCCCAGGGATGAAAATCAGGGCTCACCACTCCTCTCTTCCTTCTTCATTCTATGCTTTTAGGAATTGCATATACAGAAACTTTTGAGTATGGGTCAGCTCTTTCCTTTTAAGGTCACAGAATCATGACACAAGTACATCTAATTTTTCATTTCCTTGACAGTGGAGGTGTAGACTATTCCCATCTTTCCTCTGTTGTGTCAACCTTCTTGGCATGCAAGTGGGATTCTCCAGCTGAGTTTAGAGAAGCTGAGTTGCTGGATGAGCTCTCGAAACATCAGCACCAAACTGTCCTCCACAGCAGCTAGGATGCTTCTACCCCAGCACATGACCATCAGTGTTGGTCTCTCCGTAACTCTTGGCAACAGTTCACCACTTTTGTGGGTGAAATTTTATATTTTTTCCTGTTTTTACTTTCAGTGAGTATTAAGGTTGAATATTTCCCTTTCCCCATACCTTTTTAAAAATTTATGTATTTTATGTGTATGGGTGTTTTGTCTGCATTTACATTTGCACCTCAGAAGACTACTCCCATAGGACTACAGTTATAGATGGTCATGAGCCATTATGGGGGTGCTGGGAATTGAATTCAGGACTTCTGGAAGAACAGCCAGTGCTCTCAACCACGGAGCCATTTCTCCAGGCCTCTCTATATCTTTTGTTACATAGGTGTATATTAGTCAGGGTTCTCTAGAGGAATAGAACTGATAGAATAAACATATATGAACATTCATATATATGACATATGTATTCATATATATGGGAATATTCATATATATGGGTTGTTTGTCAGTGTTCCTTATAGGCCGTAGTCCGCCTAGTCTAACGATGGCTGCCTCCCTACAGAAAACCCAATAGTTGTTCAGTCCATGATGCTGGATGTCTCAGTTGGTCTTCAGTATACACTGGAATCCTGAAGAAGTAGGCTCTTATGCCAGTAAATTGAGATCCGGGTAAACAGGCTAAGAGTGCAAGTGTCTTTCCTCTATGTCCTTTATATAGACTGCCACAGACGCTGTGGCCCAGATTAAAGTTGGATCTTCCCAACTCAAAAAAAAATCTGGATTAAAGGTGTATCTTCCCACTTCAAATAATTTAATTAGGAAAAGTCCCTCATAGGTGTATCCAGCTACTCAGGGTTTAGTTAATTCCAGATATAGTCAAGCGGGCAATGGGACTAGTCATCACAACCAGTAAGCTGACCCTTTGCATCTGTGTTTGTGATACAGCTGTGCTGTAGCCGGAGAGATGCTCAGCGGTTAGGAGCACATTCCGCTCTTGCAGAAGGGACCGATGTTTGGTACCCAGAATCCACCTTGGGTGATCTACAACCAACCGTAACTCCAGTTCCAGGACACATATACTCAGACACACATATGCAAAAAATTAAAAACAAATCTTTTCACAAGTAGTTGTACTTGTGTTTTCTCTGATTTTGTTCTTGTTCTTTTGATGCCAAGATAATTACCCTCACAGAATATGTCATACAGCTTCTCTATCTTCATATTCTTGTGACACTTGCTTAATATGATCTCTACTTCTCTCCCTTCCATGTCGTCTCCCCTCCCTACCCTCTCCTCTTCTCCTTGCCCCCTTCAGTTCTTCCCTCCTTTTGTCTTGTGACTGAGTTCTGGGGCCTTGGCCTGTGTGTTCTGGGAACTGGAGCAGACCCATGCTTATTATTCCAACTTCATTGATAATTACTGCTCTGCTTTTATTCTTTAGCCAAGTTTCAGAATTTGCATTCTTACCAAGAAAGTATCTCTGTAACTTAACTTTCCAAAAACTTTCACCTCAAGTTGTTTATGCTGAGCGAGGCATGGTGGTGCAAACCTGTATCCCAGCCCCTGGAGGTGGAGGGCAGAAAGACTCCAGCATCCTGAAGTGATTGTGGCAAGTCCTGCCCTTCCCCCCACCAAATTGCCCATCAGCTTCTTATGCTTCCTCTGAGTGTCACTGTGTCTGCTGTGTCCCCTTTGCCATTTATAACATTGTTTCTGCCATCTTCTTGATCAGCCTTAGAAGTTTATTTCACGGGTCTGTAACAGAGTAGCAGCTTTTGGTTTCTATAACTTCATTTTGTACCCATTTCTGCTTTTCTATTATTATGCCCTTCCTTCTGCTTTCTCTGTTTAGATGATATTTTCCTGCCGCTTAACTGAGTAACTTACCCCATGATAATGTCCATTAGCTTGAATTCCTGGTCTGTTGGATCCCAGGCTGCCTTGCTACCTGAGGTCTCACCCTCATTCCCTTCTAATTTCTGTGTCTTGGGTCTGCAGACTGCTTTGTTAGCTTCACACACTCATTCCTGAGTGTTCTGTAATTTCCATACTGCTTTTCTTGTTAACCTACATGTATTTTCCAGTTTCCAGATAGGCTATTTTTCTGTTTTGTTTTTTTTTTTTTTTTTAAAGTATGTCAAAAATACTTTTTAGAAAGGCCATAAAGATGAACATAGCAAACACTTGCGTGTGCATTGCCTTATGCATCACTTACCTTCAGAAAGAAAACTCAAATGTATACTTACAATTTTTAATTTTATTTTTTGGCAAATAGGTGTGTACAGTAAAAGAGAAAAAAGAAAAAAAAATCGTCTGACTTCCTGGCCCCTTCCTCGGAAGCAGCTGCCCTAACTGACTTTGGGTGCAGTTTGCACAAAGGCTTCTGGCCTGGTCTATTGTTGACTTCCAATCTCACTATGCTGTGGCTCGTTGAGTGTGATCTGAAGATTCTCTGGAAGCTGTCAAAGCTTTGAGGCCCAGTACTCAGTCAGCTTCCGTACCTGTTCCAAGAATATCTGAAAATAACAGATGCCATCAAAGCTCTTTCTCGACACTACAAAGTTAAAATCATTTCCTCTCTGACCCCTTCCATTGTCTTCTGGCAAATGGCAAATGATTCATCTTCTCAGTGTGACCCCTGACCTTCAGCTTCCTCTTCAGTCCAGGCCTTGACCACCTACCTCAACCTCCTCTGTCCTCCTACCTCAACCTCTCAGGGTGTCTCACCAGCACTATTTTTTTTTTTTTTTTTAATGTGAGTGAAGCTCTCTGACTTTGCTTGGGAGCATGTGAGCTGAGATGTTGTCCTGAGTAGATAGTTAGTGTTTGGCATAGCAAAGTGGTAAAGAGAGCCAAAAAGAGACTTCACATCTTCACTACGAGGGTGACTTGTGTCCTGTGGGGAACCTGCTCTCCCTGCTGGGCCCTAGTCATTTCTCATATTTGTTCCTATAGAAAGGTCTTGGATGTGGGCTTGAGGGACACTGAGATGAACTGTTGAGAGTATGGAGTTTATTAGAAGAGTTATTAATGCCATGGACAGACAGACAGACAGCACGGAGGGGCTCTGAAGAGAGGAAAAAGCCCACATAGCAGAAATGGCAGTAATACTTTTCTGAGGATGGGGGTGGTTTCACAGCAGAAGCCTGCAGCTTTGCTTTCTGATTTCCAGACCAGTGCTCTCTGCTGTAAGCTCATGCCCCCGGGTGAGAAATCCTGGCAGCTGGAAGTCTGTTACACTCCTGGAAAGGCCGTGTCTCAGAAGGTGCGTGTGCTAGAGGAAGGCCACTGCCAGCAAGGTGCCTGGATTTAATACTGCATTCTCAGGCTCACTGAACCAGTTCACTTCACAGAGCCCTCTGACTGACCTAGCCTCTTCATTCTCCATTGCCAGAACTTCCTTGTGTCCTGGGTTGAACAGAAATATCCACTATCCTCGGGCTTCTGTCATAGTCATGGAGCATCACTTCAAAGCATCGCCCTACAGGTGCTGTCCAGGGAGTTAGCCACACAGGCCTACCAAAGATGAAGCCGGATTAGCTTTGCCTCTGGGCTCAGATAGCTATCACTTCTGCAGTCATGGTGTCAAGCCTTGCTCCCCTTCTGTATTCATCTTGATGTGTGTTCCAACTCTTCTGGCTCCATCCTCTCCCCTTCCTCCCCAGCATTTCCTCAGGATCACCAGGCGGTGTGAGACTCCTTTATAGAGAAAATAGAAGACATTGAGGCACCAGTGCCTTTATTCCAGCTAGCTTCTGAGTTTTCAAGGCTTCCCTTTCTACACCACACTTCCTAAGAGAACGCTCAGCTGCCCTCGCTTCGATGTTTCACTTCTTTTGGAGTCTGTTCTGGATTCCTGGCTGCCCTATGGCAACAGACGTCATCTAAATTGCAGACCTATGGGCCATCCTTTTGGAACTCCTCTGACTACTCTGACACTCCCGAGCATAGCCTAAGTCACCCTGGTTTGGGCTGCCCCACACATTGCTCTCTTTGGAGCCTCCACTTCTTGCCTCCTCCTTTCTTGGGCCTTGGTCCCTGGGATTGCTGCTGTCTCTGGGTTCTGTCTTTGCTCCTCAGCTTTTCTGCCTAACACAAGAGGAAAACACATCGTCATGACAACAGAGGTGAGGCTCTCCCCAGCTCCAAAAAGACTCTGCCAAGGCAAAATGCTGGCCCATGGTGGCCAGATGTCCTGTTTTCCAGATTGGCTGGATATGCCACAGTCTTCTGTGAGATACCCTGACTTTGATTACATTTGTGTGTGTGTGGGGGGGAGGGGGGCAGTTGTATGTGTAGCTCACAGGGCAACTTTGGGGAGTCAGTTTTTCTACCACGTGGGTCTAGTTGAAAAATGAGTATTTTGGTGTCACACAAAGAAATACACCACCAAGACAAAAGTTACCCAGCAAGGCAGTACCTTTTTTTTTTGTTTTTTTGGTCAAAATGGTATGCCATGCTTGATTAGCAGATTACACATGACCAAATGCCCTGTCTTATCCTCAATTCAAGGGGATTGGCTGTTCCTCAATGGCTGAGATTCAACCCCACAATCTATTCCTGATTGGCTAAGCTGGAAAGCAGCCTGGGAAGGGGCAGAGAAGTGAAGGAGAATGGAGACTATCTCACAGGGAAGCAGTACAGGGAATCCAGGTAGCAGATTACACCTGGTCCAACAAGCCGACCAGACAAACAAGTAACAAAAGGACTTTCCAGGAACCCTGGGGGCATTGGGGAAAGTGGATTTACAGCTTTTAAACCTGTCTGAAGAAATGAAACGACTGCATCTCTTGCTTCAGGCTTGGTGGCAAGGGGGGGGGGGTGTTTGGTTGTTGTTTTTTCTGTTTGTTTTTGTTTTTCCCACTGAGCCATTCCCTTGACTTTGAATACTGACAATGGTTTGAAAGATTTTTCAAGACTGCAGGGCAAACCTTAACCATGCAAACTTCCCATGGGGCTGTTTTCAGATAGTTTATATACAGTTCTTTGTTATTGATAGTTCAGTTACCAAGGATTTACTATTCACCCTGCCCCCAGTGGTTCACAGTTGATCTTTGAAACCCTGTTCTCAGTCCGATACTATGATTCCTCACAGGCAGGCTAAGGCTAGGGGTTGACTGCTTTGTCCTAGAGTTCTTAAACTGGGGTTTAAGAACCAGGATTTGATCTTGGCCTTCCACCTCCAGAGATCAAGCTTTCAACAACCTCTGTACTGTTAGTCTCCCTACTCAATTGAAGATCTATCCAGAGGTTAAGAAGCTGTCCAAGACTCCAGGGTGAGGAGAGGCCATGTGTGCTTTCACAGAGATTAATTAGACTGTGCCCTTTGTATAGTTGTATAATTAGTCACTTTTCCTGGGCGAGGCTGTATTCCCAGCTCTGAGGTTCTGAGTCTGGAATGCACGGAAAGGAAATGCCTTCAGCAGTCAGCTGAAGTGATTTCTTTGAAGTCACTCCTTTTGGCAATTTCATCACCTCTCACAATTCCTAGGTGAGCGTGGCTTAACCAGCGGTACCACACCACACTTTTCAGCTGCTGTCCTAGCTCTCCCTGCACATTAGTAAAAAGTTTCTGCCCCAGGTAGTAAATTTCTCCGCTGACGTAATAAGCCAGATCAAGCTAAATTAAAAATACAAAAGCAGGTTTATTGGGAGCAACTCTCGGGCAGGTTCAACGATCTCAGAGAACGAGGCCAGAGAAGTCGTCATGAGACAGGGAGAAAAAGTCTAGCAAAAGAGAAACGGAAGGCAGAGCGACAGAGAACAGAGAGAGCTCTATGATGGCTGGGGAGTTTATCCGCAACACGCACCTGGCTGAGGACTTAAGCAGCGGGTCCAGTGGGGTCACCTGTATATTAACAATTAGTTCTAAATCTCATATTCAGGACTGGTGTGTGTGTGTGCATGTGCGCAGAGGTCAACGTTAGATGTGGTTCTTTTGTTTTTTGACACAAGGTCTCTCTTTGCCTTGTCAGCAAGCATTTTAAAGTCTCACTAGCCAACCCCAGAACCGACGGTTTTAACTCCGCTTAGTAGCTCCATGTATGGTCAATGCTCAACCAGTAGCGGTGGAGCCAAGATTGTAGTTCAGGCTAAAGGAAAACAAGAGCCACCCTCTTCGTCTCCAGTTTAAAGCCTGCATGAATTTTACTACGACAAAGGCCGTGCATTGTCCACCGTGGGCTCTGCTCCAGAGAGCGAGAGGCGGGGGCGGCGGAAACCGTTCCGGGAAGTACGAAAACCGCGCGGGAAACCGCGTAGCTCGGAACGCTGCCCACAGGTGCCGAGGCGCCATAGCAACAGCGCGGGCGGGGGAAACGGAAGTACTCCCCTGGTGAGCGGGGGAATGCGCGTAGCCCACCAATAGGAACTCCATACTGGCGATCTCTCCGCCCCGGAGGCGGGCTCCGAGAGTGACTTCCGGCGTGACCTCGCTGGTTTGCGGTACGTATGAAGGCTTTGGGGTGCTGCGGGGAGCAGTGCGGGCTTCTGTGGGCCACGGAGCAGGGTCATGGGGTCGGCGCGAGCTTTGGCGCTGAGGAGATATTGAGGCCGTTAAAGGGCACGGATTGGAACATAGCTCCACAACAAGTTGTTTACTTTTAATTTCAATTAAATTGTCTTTTGTGACATGTTCTCACCATGTAGCGCCTAGGCTGACCTGGAACGCGTGTAGTTCCTGCCTCGGTCTCTTAATGGGCCATTCGGAGAAAGTACGCCTCGCCACTGGCAGTGTTAGGTACCATTCTGTCTAAAACGACCACACCCGCCTCGTGCTCCCTCCCCCTACCCGTGCTGCCTTATGTTTTGTTTGTGGAGCCGGTATTTGAACGCCCGAGGCTAAATGTGTTCAGAATCATCCATCTGTCCGATTTTGGGAAAGTGTAGGATTCCTGTGCTCCGTATTACGTCGCACTTCGTACTGATAACCCCAAATAACACCTCTTACCCAGACCAAGTTCTCAAACGGAAGCCTGGAGAAGTCTAGAAAGGAACACAGATCATGGTTTTATCATCTACTTAACTATCTAAGCAATCTAGCTAATCACCTATGATTATGTTTTCGAGACAGGGCTTCTCTTTGTAGCCCTGGTTGTCCTGGAATTCACACTGTAAATTAGGCTGGCCTCGAACTCATATCTGCCTGCCTCTTCCTCGCTTGTGATGGGATTAAAGATGTGCGCCACCACTGCCAAGCAACCATGGTTTTATTATTCGTCCAGTTTTTTTAGGGGAAAAAAAAAAAAAAAGACTGGAAATGCCTTAAGAGAGCCTGCTTTTGTAGTACCATCCAAGTCAGCGTCATCTGTGTACCTTTGTAGCCTCAGCTCCCTCTGAAATGTTTTCCTCATGAGTTTCAAACCAGTCTGTACCATCAGAGCGTTAACACTGCCTAGCACAGGCCACCCATGCTCTGCTCAGGTTTTCCTTATTTTGTAAACGCTTGGGTTTTAAAGTCCTTTGAGTGGGCTGCCTATGAGTGGGCTGCATATCTATAGTTAATTCTTTCTGCGTAGTCCCTTGTCACAGATAGTTGCCATTAATAGCCACAAGCAATCATGGCTCCTGTGATCTGTTCCACACCCATTTTTGACCCCCTTTCCCTACTTTATACCATTTGAGCCTTTTCTGTATCACACTTCTCTCATTAATATTTAAGTTGGCTTTAGGTATTTTTATTTTGTAGCATACTTATAAAAATAAAAAAGAAACACCTCATGTGTACCACCTCCAAATTAAGAAATGTATTATTCCATCCCCCGCCTCCAACCACCATCAAATCCCCTCTCCAAAGTTTCCAAGTACTCTGAATTCTGTTTTCCTTGCTGTTGGTAGGCCTCACTGACTTGCTATGTCCCACGATGATCACTGTATATAGTTCTTTCAGTCTTTGGCATCCTATGTGAATATGTGACTTGCTTTTTGCATATGGTGTGGTTTTGTGTGTTTGTGGTTTGTTTTGTGACAGTTTCTCTGTATCCCTGGCTGGCCTGGAACTGGCAATGTAGGCCAGGCTGCCCTTGAACTCAAGAGAGATCCACCTGCCTCTGCCTCAGAGGCTGGGATGAAAGACATGCGGCACAATATCCAGTTTGCATGCAGTGTGTTTTGAGCAGCACCCATGTAGATGTGAGTAGCCTTGCTTTCTTCTTCACTGTCATGGATTCCGTGGTGTGGTTAGAATCCCTTTATATGGCTGTTCTTTAGTTGGTAAGGGATTTATAGTATTGCCAGAATTCTGTTACATGATGCCTCTACAGACACGTTTCCTGAGGCCAGTGTGGGCACTTTTGTAAGGAATGCACATAATAATGGTGTTTCCGGGAACATGCAAGTTTGCTAAAATCTGTTTTTTCCCAGAAGTGGATGAAAGTCACAGTCTAGGCATGTCATCACTTTTACCCAGCTAAAGATTCTTCCCTTTCTCTCCACTCCTCTCCCCTTCCCTCCTTTGTTTTCTCTTCTTCAGATTTTATTTTACATATGTGTGTGTGTGTGTGTGTGTGTGTGTGTGTGTCTGAGTATGGGTATGTACATGATGTCCTCAGAGACCTTGGATCCCCCAGAGCTGGACTTAACAGGTGTTTCTAAGTGGCTTTTTGAGGTTGCTGGGAACAGAACTCTGAACTCTGGTCTTTAGTAAGAGCAGCACATGCTCTTAACCCCTGAGCAAGAGTCTTTCTATAGCCCACAATGGCCTAAAACTCACTCTGTACAGAGTCCAGATTGACTTCAAACTCATTTTCTCTCCTGCCAAAGCCTTCTGTATCTTGGGATTGCTGGCTTGTGTTACTGTGACTGTGTCAGCGTAGCTTTGATTCTGTGTGATCATACTTAGACCAGCTTTTTAATGTGTTCTTGTTTATACATCACCTCTCATGCTCCTTCTGCATCCGTTCTTCTCTTTATTTTTCTCTTCTTCTTGATCCATGGGGGTTCTTAATGTATTCTGAAGAAGTCTCTTGTGGTTAGTGTATTTTAAATGCCTTCCAGCATGTCTCCTCCTCCCCTTCCTTCCCCTCCTTTGGTATTTTTGGTGAGGTTCTCTAATGAAGTCAGCCAGTAGTGTATTCTTTTATGCTTTGTGGCTTTTGTGTCTTCTAAGGACATCCTTTCCTACTCTGTGTCTTTGTTAGCATTGTATCGTGAGCACATTTTATTACCTTGTTTTCTGCGTGTTCTGACTCAATACCTGCTTTCTCCCTTTCTTCTGATTTCCGATGCATTGATTGACTGATGCCAATCCTGGAACAGATGACTTAGGTCTTGTCCTTTCTTTCCTTCTCTCTTGCTTCCACCCTTCAAGGGCTGGATTCATGAGGCCCTGCATCACCAGACCTGGCTAGAAGGGATTATTTATAACTGCATTATTTAAATTCTGAGCAAATGGACTTTCCTTAGTCACCTCTTGGGTATTGGCTTCTAACTTCATTGTCTCTAGTCAGTCCAGTCTGTAGCCTGGCTCTGGCTGCCTTGGCGTGCCCTGTCTGCAGCCAGCAGGGCGGGCAGGTTGGTTCCCTTCACCTTTTGTTGTCCTGCAGATCACCTCTCCCTGTGTTCCGAATGCTCCCATGCACTTAGCGTTCCCTGCGCTCCCTGTGTTCTCACCCCTTGATCCAGAGGACCGAAAGCTCTCCCACCCTACCGTGGGTTTGTGTGTGCTGCTGCAACCCTGATAAGTTGACACGAAAGTTGTGAGACTTCCTCATAAAGGCTTAAACATTTGAAGAAGTTGTGTGTGTGCTTGTGCAACCTTTTGCCACTTTGTGATGATCTTTATTTCTGCTAATCCTTTTATAAAAATCCATAAAGTATATTTTGGCTCATTAATAAAATGAAATAAAATTAATGAAAATTAATTTTATTTAATGAAAATTAAATAAAATTAATGAAATAAAATAAAATTAATCACACTAGCCCTCTCAGTTTGAGGATAGATGAGTTTTTAATCTTTAAATTGGCTTTTTTCTTTCTTTTCTCTTCCCTTCTTTCTCCCTCCCTTATCCCGGGGTCACGCCCAGGGCCTGGTGCATTCTAGGTGAGCTCTCTGTTACTGAGCAGTTTTTCTTCATTGTTATCATTAATCTAATTGTGTAGCCAGAATTTATGTTGCCTGTCACGCAGAGGCAGAAATTGAATCCTAAGTCATGCTTATTCATTGAGCTGGCAATCTGGGAAGACAGAACTAACATTTAAAAAAGAAACATCTGAGAAAGGCATGGTAGTTCATGCCTTTAATCTCAGCATGCTCAGGAAACAGAGGCAGGCAGAGACAGTAGTATTTCTGTGAGTCCCAGGCTAGCTCAATCTTCATGGTGAGTTTTAAGCCAACCAGGACTAAACAGTGTGACTCTTTCTCAAAAACGAACAAAAATCTGCTTTCCTCTTCTTATCTTCAGAAAGGTAGTTTATAGGGACTGGGAAACAAAGGCTGTCAGTCACTCCAGAGTGGAGTCTTGGCTATCTGGTTACATGGTCAGCCTGGCCTCTGAGACTCCAGATGTTTTTCTAGGTGTCCTTTGTAGAGTTTTCCTTTTTATAATCTCTCATTGTGTTTGGAGAGAGGGGAACTAGAGTGTGATCTCGGTTGTGTGGCTGCGTGACCTACACCATCCACCCAGCTTCAAACCCCTGTGAATCTCAGGGTAGTGCTTACATGGCCCCGCCTGCCTATCAGGAGCAGGTGTTTGATCTGCCTTGTGCCGTATGTTTATCAGCTCTGATCTTTGTGGTTTATAGGAAGATAAGTTTTTATTACATTTATTTTTATATATACGTGTGTCTCTGTGTGGGTGTGGGCTCACACTTGTCATAGCATTCGTGTACAGGTCAGAGGAGAACTTGCAAGACTCGGTTCTCCCCTTCCACCATGTGGGTCCTAGAGATTGAACTCAAGATGTGAGCTTTTGTGACACATGTCTTTACCTGCTAGGCCATCTTGCTGTACCCAAAGATAGCTTTTTGTGAGAGAGCAGAGGACTATAGAAATGGCCCATAGTCCTCCTGTGACATGTTTTATTGGCAGCTGGGGAGAAGGGGAAGCTAGAGTCTTTTAAGGTCTTCTCAGCCATGTTCTCAGCAGTGGGTACCATGCTTTTATAGGAATAACACAAGGCGTTGGTTAGTTTTTCCAGAGCTGTTGAGCTGGTTAGTGGTCTAGACTCAGGGTACAGGGTACAGACTCAGAATTATCCTGTTGTGATTGGCACAGGTTTGCTGCTTACTGCAGTACTATACTGTCACCTGTGTTAACTCACTGAGTTACAGGAGTTCTTGGGAGAACATTTCTGTCATTGTTCCCACTTTTTAGGCTAGAATATGAATAACATAGAGACTTCAGTGGTCTGGATCACCATTTTGTAAGTAGTTAGTTCAGGAGGGCTGAGAACCAGTGGTTATAGTTCCTGAATCTCTAGAACCAGTGGGATGGACTTGAGCTCACCCTGTTGTTTTTACTTCTGGAGTCATCAGCACAAGCTGAACGTTGACAGTCACAAACAGTGTGTGTTTCTGAACACAATGGAGGGCAGACCCTTCACCATTGCTCTTGTGTACATAGAGGTGATGGTGACATTTGTTTTTCAGCTCCCTCCAACATGCAGGGCAGCATGAGAAGAGCAGGAGCCATGACGGATGTGCACCGGCGCTTCCTCCAGCTGCTGATGACGCATGGTGTGCTGGAGGAACGGGAGGTCAGGCGCCTGCAGAGCCACTGCTACAGAGTCCATGACCGTAAGTGCTGTGTCCCTGCCTCCAGCAGCAGGGGCTGCTGGAGTGACCAGAGACTAGCCATGTTGGAATAACAACATGAGAAAAATAATCTGGTAGCCCTGACCCAACTATTCAAGACTGATCTCATCTTTCTCTACCTCCCCGAAGTGATTCTACTATTAGTCTGAGATGCAGAAGCCTGGGTTCAGAATGTGGAAAGTACAGTTCATGGCAAGGCTCCAGTGTGCACTCCAGCACTGGTGTCCATGGTGTCCATGTCTTCAAGGTAGGAAGAGTGACCGTCACTCACAGGATCCTGAGAGTTAAGGAGTGACTTTTTACTGAGCAGGAAAGTGCTCACAGAACTTGAAGCTGCACAGAACTTCATGTCTACCTCTCAGCCTCCTCCAGAGATGTCTATTATGCTTTTTCCTCTGTGTGTGTGTGTGGGGGGGGGGGGAGGGAGGGAAGGAGAGAATAAGAATGTAGGTGCACATGTGTATACCCTTACCTGGCTTTACATGGTTGCTGGGGATCTGAACCCAGTCCTCATGGCTTGCGCAGCTAACATTTTCCCAGCTGAGACACATCTTTCTAATACAAGACCATCTCTTGGCTGCAGAGCAGGTCTTGTTTTTCCCTCTCTCTTTTGGTTTCTTGTTGACAGCACAGTTCTGTGGTGCTGTGCTGGAGCCACATGATGCCTTAATACTCGGAATGAAAATAGTTTTGGCTTTATTTAACCTCTAGGTTGCTATGACCGAATTTAGGAAAGTCCTGTAGAATTTGTCTAGGAAGTGACTTATAGCAATGGCCCCTTGTCTGCTGGGATATGTTCCTCGACTCCCCGTGCATACCTGAAATTAGGCTAGTGCTAAACCCCGAGTGTACTGCACTTCCTCCTATCCATACATGCTGCACTGAAGTCTAGCGTGTGAAGGAGACACAACAGGAGACTTGGAGGTGAGCAAAAGTCTTAGCAGCAATAAGTCGAGTGAGTGTGTGCTCTTGTCTTCAAGCTGCCATACTGCTCTGTACTGATGGGACTGGACTGCAGCTGACATCAGCTGACTGCAGCCCAGAAAGTAGTACCTTGGCTGGGAGATGCCTCTGTGACTGCTGCACGCACTGTCTGTCTGTCTCCTCCTTCCCCCTCCCCCCCCCCACCCCCCCAACCTCACTCTTCTGGGTTGTTTGAGACTGGGTTCTCTATGTAGTCCTGGAACTCACTATGTAGACCATGCTGGCTTTGAACTCACAGAGATTCACCTGCTTCTGACTCCAGAGTGATGGGATTAAATTTTGCACCACCACACCTGGCCAAGTACACTATTTTTTTTTTTTTGTGTGTGTGCATATGCTGAGGTAAGCAGGGTATAGCCAGGCTGTTGTTACCTGTCTGCCATTAAAGAAAGAAGAGGCCACTTCCCAAGAATTCTTGTTACTAGAGAGATTTTAAAACAACTGATGATGGAGCTAAACGATATAAAAATCAAAAAATGGTTACAAGACCCAGTATTATCTCTCGTGTATTCTGAAGCGCTGCCCAGGAAAGTCCCTCGCACAGTGGGACAAACATTGTAAGAGCAGTGTGGTACAAAGTAGCATGATCTGCAGGTCATGCCCTGCCACGGCTGTATTCATGCACATCAGAAGCACTGCTTGGCCTGAGCTCTCCTTGCCCTGCCACGGCCGTATTCATGCACATCAGACGCACTGCTTGGCCTGAGCTCTCCTTGCCCTGCCACGGCTGTATTCATGCACATCAGAAGCACTGCTTGGCCTGAGCTCTCCTTGCCCTGCCATGGCCCTATTCATGCACATCAGAAGCACTGCTTGTCCTGAGCTCTCCTTGCCCTGCCACGGCCGTATTCATGCACATCAGAAGCACTGCTTGGCCTGAGCTCTCCTTGCCCTGCCACGGCCGTATTCATGCACATCAGAAGCACTGCTTGTCCTGAGCTCTCCTTGCCCTGCCACGGCTGTATTCATGCACATCAGAAGCACTGCTTGGCCTGAGCTCTCCTTGCCCTGCCACGGCCGTATTCATGCACATCAGAAGCACTGCTTGTCCTGAGCTCTCCTTGCCCTGCCACGGCTGTATTCATGCACATCAGAAGCACTGCTTGTCCTGAGCTCTCCTTGCCCTGCCATGCCCGTATTCATGCACATCAGAAGCACTGCTTGGCCTGAGCTCTCCTTGCCCTGCCACGGCTGTATTCATGCACATCAGAAGCACTGCTTGTCCTGAGCTCTCCTTGCCCTGCCATGGCCGTATTCATGCACATCAGAAGCACTGCTTGTCCTGAGCTCTCCTTGCCCTGCCACGGCTGTATTCATGCACATCAGAAGCACTGCTTGGCCTGAGCTCTCCTTGCGGCGCCTGGGGGAATGTTTATTCCCCATTCTCCTTGACCGGGAAGAATTCGATTTTGTCCTGAAGTCCTGGTGTAGGGCCATCTGGCTCCTCAGACAGAATCTGGAGACTTGTGTATGTTGTTAAAGACCTTGGATTCTACCCAGGGCATACATCCCTGTGCATGTACAGTGCATGTACAGTGCTCCAGTGTCACTGCCTGAGACTGCCGGCTCAGCTCTGTGCTAGGGACTGGTGACCCTGAGGCATGAGTCACACCATGTCTATAGAAGCCCCTTGCTGGTCACAGGCACAGGAAGTTTAGAAAACAGAGGTTAGGAGCTAAGTGGAGGATTTCCACATTGGATCTAGGTGGAGTAGTGGTACATTTCCTTCTCCAGTCAGTCCAGAGAGGGACAGAATGTCAGCAGAGGCCAGTGAACTCCTGAGAGACTGACTGGGACCCCCTGCCCCACGCTAGACATGCTGCCTTGTCCATTCTCCAGGACAGGTGTCCAGCAGTTCGTTTAAGTTTGACACTATTTCTGTGAGAGAAACATCAGATTCCACAAGCTAAAGGGTGACAGTCCCACATACTGTCCCAATTCAAGGTGCTAGTTGCTGAGTCTCAGGTCACATGCGCTTTTGACTGTAAGTCAAGGGCTTTTGTGACCCCATCTTCCTGTTAGCTAATTTGCTAGACTGACTCAGCACTCAGGAAAGTACTTTGTGTACATTTACTGGTTGGTTAGGAAGTAGGATCTCTGGCCTTTTGATGTAATTTGACAATTTCATCATCCGTGGCTGTCCTGCGATACGTGTGGCATGGTGGCTGTGGTCTGGACATGTCTGCTACAATTGTATAACTCAGACATAGGCAGATAGAAAAAATGTGGAGGGTGGTGTTTAGGAGGTGAGATGGTGTGGTGCTCTTGAGCCTTCTAAATGTGTCACTCTCCAAGAACTTGAAGTTTCTGGGGTCCCAGTACTGTTCAGGAGTTTTATGAGGGTCTCATTACATAGGCCTGATTAATTAGAGCATCTATCTATGATTAACTCAGTCTTTAGTTCTTCCTTTCCCTAGAGTTTGGGGGATTCTGATGCTGACACCATCTTTCTGGTGACCAGCCCCTACCTTGAAACTACCTAGAGCTTCCTCATTAGAACAAAAGGTGCTGTCACTCTGGAATTTCCAGGGTTTTTAAGGAGTTCTGTGCCAGGAACCAGGGCAGAGGCTGGGTGGCGTGTCTTGTATGATAGGCAGCAATGGGGTGATACTTGAGCTGCCTTAGATCTCAGCGGTGCTGGGGTTCAGCCATGGCAGACTGGCCGGGCTGAGCTGGAGGCACATCTAGAACACTTCAGAGGTACCAGGAGAGTCTGTGTCACCAAGGAAATAACCACTTGAAGGCCAGAGAGTCAGGTAGCTTCTGGGAAGACGGGCAGAGTTGCCTCTTCTGAGCTCAAGAGCCCTCTGCCATAATTTTAAGTAAGAAATATCAGTTTACAGCGGGCTGTTGAGATGGCTTAGTAGTTAAACATGTTTTCCATCAAGCCTGACGACCTGAGTTCAGTCCCCAGGACCTACATAGTGAAAGGAGAAAAGAACTCTCTGACTGCTGAAAAAAAATAAATGAATGTGAAAGGAAAATAAAATTTAAAATACAGATTAAGCATTTCTAAAGCAAATGCACCACAATCTGGAATCTTTTGAGTACCAGCCTGACACAGTAGGAGGTTCCACACTCAGTCTTTCATGCACAACATTCTTTAAGCTGTTATATAAAATTATCTTAGCCTGTCATTAAGTGTATAGAAATCCTGAGTGAATTTCATATTTAGACTCAGGGTCTCATCCTGAGATGTCGTGTTATGTAAAGTCAGGCATTCCAAGTCTGAGAAAGGTCCAAATGCTTATCTGTAATACTGATTCTGCCCTGACTGACTGAATGGTGATGAGAAGGGAGTGCCTATTCCCTCAGTTTATGAGGCCCGCATCACTGTCACGTCAAAGGCATTGTGAGGACAGAGATCACAGACCATGGTTCTCAAGCTAATATGCTGACTCTAACCCAAAGATGATACAGTGGGATCAAGTGGGCTTATTTGAAGAATGTTGGGTTAGTTTAGTATTTGTCTCAGTTTTGGTTTTATTGCCATGAAGAGACACCATGACCACAACAGCCTTATAAGGAAAACATTTAATTTGATTCAGGCTTACAGTTTCAAAGGTTTAGTCCATTATTGTCATGGGAAACATGGCAACATGCAGGGAGACATGGTGCTGGAGAAGGATCTCAAAGTTCTACATCTTTATCCAAAAGCAGCAGAAGGAGATTGTGTCTAACACTGGGTGTAGCTTGAGTATATAAGACCTCAAAGCCTGTCTCCACAGTGACACACTTCCTCCAACAAGGCTATACCTCCTAATAGAGACACACCCTATGGCCAAGCATTCAAACACATAAAGGTATGGGGGCCATTCCTATTCATACCACCGTAGTATTTGAGAAGTCAGCCAGTGAGGACAGGTGGCTCAGCAGATAGAGTGCTTACCTAGTACTCATTAAGCCTGGGTACTAGCCCTGTACCACATAAGCTGGGTGTATATGCATGCTTACAATCTCAGCGTTTAGGAGGTGGATGCTGGAAGATCTCAAGTTCATCCTTGGCTATAGAGACAGTTGAAAGCCAGCCTGGGATACATGATAGAAGAAAAGAAAGTCAACTCATAAGGTTATGTGCTTCAGCCTATTAACAAGTTGGGTTCCAGGCCAAGACCACACACTCATATAAGGTTACTTAAGAAACATTTTACATTTTAAAAATGTTGTAGCTGTGGAATTCAATGTGCATTTTTTTACACACAGAGCATATCATTTTGGAGTGGCCACAGCTGAAGTGTACAGTAGCTACATGAGATACTGTAGAAAGTTCCTCGGCATCTCTTTTATGAAGCCTCCTCCTGCTTAGATCCAGCCTGCTTTCAGGAGTGTGCCGAGGCCTGTAAGACTGGGGTTGGGTCCTGTCCACTCAGATGAGGTCACATGAGGTGTTTAGGTGCAGGAGATGATGTCTGCTAGGCTTTTTCTCACTAACGTGACCAGTGTGTGTCTCGTGGGGAGATGCGTTTAGAAGCATTTTCTAATATGTGTGCATGCTGAGTGTAGGGAGGCCCTCAAGGGTGTGCTTGTGGAGGTAGAGGGTAGCATCTGTGAGGTCTGTTCTGTTCTTCCACCTTTCCCTGGGTTCTGGGGATTGAACTTAAGTTCTCCTGCTTCCATGGCAAGTGATTCACCAACTGAGCATCTATGAAGCCTGGGAGCCGTTTGGAAACAAGGTCCATTTGACTCTCATTATTCACTAGCATTTCTCCCTAAATGCTTTCTCTATGGGCTGCTAGTGCCACTGACATATTATAATTGATTTTACTGTTAAGTTTTATTTTAATTTTTAGTAAAGTGTAAAAGTTATCATTCTGAAGATAAAATATTTAAAATTTTAGATATAAAAAAATTAAGGGTTAGGCTTAGTGGTGCACACCTTTAATTTTAACACTCAGGAGTTAGAGGCAGAGGAAGAGAGGCAGAGGCAGGCAGATCTCCGAGTTTGAGGCCAGCTTGGTCTATAGAGTGAGTTCCGGGGCATCCAGGGCTACATAGAGAAACCCTGTCTTGAAAAAACAAACAAACAAACAAACAAACAAACAAACAAACAAAACGAATTAATGGCTAGAAAGATGGCTCAGGAGTTAAGAGGTCAGGGATGGCTGTTCCCCCCCGCCCCCAAGATAGGGTCTATATAACCCAGGTTGTTCTGGAACTTACTATGTAGACCACCAGACTAGCCTCAAACAGAGATCCACCTGCTTCTGCCTCCCAGGTGCTGGGATTAAAGGCGTGCACCACCACTCCCAGCACATGGGGTGGTTACTTTTGTAGAGGACCTAGGTGTTCAGTTCTCAGTACCCATATTGTGGCTCAAACCAGTAACTCTAGTCCAGGGAATCCAATACACTTTTCTGACCTCTAGCACATGTGATGCACAGACATACATGCAGACAAAATATCCCTAGACACTAAATAATAAATAAATAAATAAATCTAAAAAATTAAGATTGGAAAACTTTCCAGTAAGCCTAACAAACAAGTACCGGAAATGTGCTGTGTAAACAGTTTGGTGAGCTTGGAATCCATCGAACGTGTGAGTCTCCCAGTGTTTGTAAATCTTTCCCTGCTTTACCCGGATTTGACGGTAGCAAGCTGCTGACACACTTGCACCTCTTTCCTTTTTCTCGTGGTGAGTCAGTGATGATGGCATTCTACCTATGTTCCACTGTCATATTGTGCAAACACATCTTCCCAGAGAGGTCTTAGTAGCAATTGGAAGCTAGCTCCAAATAAAATATTTTTGTATTTTTTGTGAATTTATTGTACACCTGCCCTCCTTGGCTGTGATGAACAGTTTGTAAGCTCACCTGACTTTGGGTGTGCTTCCCCTGGAAGGAGTGCTTAGATGGGGTGGAGCTCTAGGCATGAACCATAGAAGGGTCACTGTACTGGAGTTCATCAGGAAAACTGGAGGGAAAGGGGTCTGGTTAAGAGTAAACCATACTCCTCCATGGCCTCTACATTAGTTCCTGCTTCCAGGTTTCCACCTTGAATTCCTGCCCTGACTTCCTCAGTGATGGACTGTGATATGGAAGTGTAAGCTGAGCCCCAGCCCCTACCCCAGTCGCTTTGGTCATGGTATTTTATCACAGCAATAGAAAGCCCAACTAAGACAGTCCATCTCCTTATCACACCCTAGAATCAATCTACCTCGTGCCAGCCCGATACTTTTCTCTTTCTTGACTCCTGAAGATGGAGGAGTCATTAGGCAGTTGTGAGCCCAAGGATTTTTTTTTTTTGAAACATTGATACATGGAAGAACAACCACAGAAGGTGGAGACCAGTGCAAGAGGCCCCAACATTCACACTGAACCAAAAGGATGGCCCTTGTGTGATTTTGATTCTCTCTGATGCATCATTACATGTCCATCCTGGGTGGTGGTTCCTGAGGGTCTGCTGAGAAAAGTGAGTGCTGTGGTGAGCTGATGTGCTGCTGCTGGGCACTGTCAAGTATGTTCTGTGCTTCATCCAGAGGCTTCTCTCCCGCTGCCCCACGCAGCAGGGCACGCAGCCGCACTGCAGTGCTTCTCAGTTCTGCACCCGCATGTCTAAAGGTCAAGATGGTCTTTTGTCCAGGACTGATGAGTGATATACTCTGAAGGGGGAAACCCCAGGGTCCCCATGCACCTCTGTGTCCTTCCTGCCAGCTTTTCCTTTGTTCCAGCTCAGTAGTTCTTAGCCTGTGGGTCTCAATTTCTTTGGAGATCAAATGACCCTTTTATACCTTTTATAAGAGCTGCATATCAGATATTTACATTGTGATTCATAACATTAGTGAAACTGTAGTTGTGAAGGTAGCAAAGAATTTTATGGTTGGGGTCACCACGACATGAGGAACTGTACTAAAGGGTTGCACTGTTAGGAAGTTTGAGAATCACTGGTATTAAAGGCTTGCAGCATCAAGAAGGTTGAGAACCATTGCTCCAGCTGGAGTCTGAACTTTGAGAGTCAGCTCTGCCTGGCACTTGGATTTGTGGCAGGACCTACCTTACTAGTAAACTCAGAGGTGGTCTTGCTGTCGCAGAGCAAGTTGGCTTACAACAGTTTGGGCCCCTGAGGCTGATTTTTACTCTTATTTTCTCTGTCTAAAAATAGCATTTCCTATCTTTGGTGACTCATTTAGAGGTTAGGGCAGCAGACTTCCTGCTATTAGGGTCCAGTGTGTAGTGAACTGTAAGCCCCACAGCCTATAGAAGCAGGCTGATTTAGCAGGGAGTTCTTTAGTAAAGGCACACTAGATTCAAATACATCTAAGCCAGAGACAAGCAGTCTCAGTGGGCTCAACTCTTAAGTCTGAGAGACCTGCTTTATTTAGTGGGATATTGCCCTGTAAAGCTGGGCCCCAGGTTCTAATTGGTCCTCTGTCAAGCATGTGCTAATGGATGATCAGCAGAGCTGCTTCCTGGGCCTTTATGGATCTTTGCCTTTCTGCAGCCCATCTTGGGGAAGGTCCAGACAAGAACTTAACTGATGTCATGCGTGTTGATGTCAGCCACTTGGCTTCCAGCACATCATCTCCAAATTTAGCAGCCCCTCCAGTGACTTCATCTAGGGTACTACAGTATCTGTGCTCCCCTCCCATTCCTTGGCAGAACCCCTTTTTGTGACTGAAGTACTGTGACAGCTCTGGGTTGTGGTGTACTGAGGGTATGTGGCTCAGTGCCTGGGCTGAGGATCTGGAGTTTCGCAGGCCAGCTCTATGTCCAAGTTAGGGAAACTCTTGAGTTGTTTACTCTCTTTAGGCAACCAGTGTAGAAGGAGGACATTAATAATGCACCTGGCAGGGTGGGTGTAGTGATAAATGCCCCACACCAGTGCCCAGTGTCCCCAGACTGTAAGGTGCATTCATTACAGTTTCATGATCACAGCCTAGAAGAAACTCAGGTACCTGCATGACAAGGAAGGAGATAGACCCTGGTTAGGCCCAGTGTGCTCACCTTGTGGCCTAGCAGACCACGATTCACACTGCCAGCTGTAGGCTGCTGCTGTTGGGGGAAGCAGTCTCTGATTGGCTTGCATGACCCTCAGTGTTTGAAGTATGTGCCATTTTCTCAGTAGGGTCAAGATTCTGAAGAAAGGTTTGGGATGAGTAATGGTAATTAACTCGTAAATCTTTCACAGCAGGATTTCATGATTGGAAATACTTGCCTTAGAGTCACATGGCACAGTTGGGGGCACATGGGGCCACATGTAGCTCTGCAGGTTTGCAAACTGTAGTTTCTTAGCCAAGACTTCCTGGAGCACTAGAGGCAGAATAGCTCACTGTTCCAGGGCTGCAGGGTGGCGGCAGCACCCTGTGTGGTAAGCTTGATGCTGAGTAGCAGCACCCTCAGTCTTGGTAGCACAAAAGAGACCCCAGAGCTGGACAGCTTAGAATGGAGCGGGCTGGGAAGCTTCTGGAAGGACATGGGGGCTGCTTAGCATCTGGGGCCAGGCTTGAGATCCCCCGGGCAAGTGGCCAGATGTGGTAATTGGTGATGACCGTGCGGTTACTGCTTGAGAACTCTGGAGGGCAGTGCTGGGAACTCTGGCCAGTTTGTCAGGGACGAGCCTGGCCAGGAGGTTGTGGAGATTAGAGGGCAGCACTGAGAGCTTAGAGAGGGATTGAGGTAAAAAGTTGTGTTGGCTTTCAGAGGTGAAAGGGAAGACAAGCTCATAGAGAATCGGGTTTTTGCTGCTGGCCCTGTTGCTACCAAATAACAAAGTCAATTTGGCGATAGTGCGGGTGTGGAGACCTGTTGAACACGAGGTCATTGGTGGAAGCAGCCACATGGATGTGGCCTTCCTGGGGGATTGTGTGAAAGGAGGGTTGCTCTCATCCCACCCCCAGAGTACTTGGAAAGTACAGTGTGTTAGAGTGAGTGCCTTTGATCTGCCCACAGAGAACAGTTTTCTGAATGACACCTTGAGGTAGCTCTTTGGTGGAAAATGTGAATTGTCCCTTTCAGAGGGAGGTGAGACTGGGCTGAACCTGTTTACAGAGGATCTTGTCACTTACCCAGTGAGCGGTAGTGATGCTGAAGAAACTCAAGAGTAATAAAATTGATGTTATAAATGACTCAGTAATAGATTTGCTTAATGCTTTGATATTATAAATGACTCAATAATAGATTTGCTTAGGAGAACTTAAGTCACACAAGTGGAATTTAACTAAAGGAACACAGCCTCCAAACACCCCTGTGGTAAGTGGTCTGTTAACCTGTTGAGATAAGGGAAATTTAGGATCCTTGGATGTAAATGTTTACTTACCAGCAGTGACCAGCCTTTAGGTTCCATTCCCAAAGATGTACCTCTAATGGCGGTTCAAAAGAGGGCAGTGCAGGGTCACAACCATTAGTGCTCTTATCAGGAAGAGCACTAATCTGCCAGGTGGCCAGAATGGACTGGGTAACAACTATTGGAAAAGAACACTGGTATACGTAAGAGATAGTTTTAGCAGTGTCTTTGCAGTGTGAGTCTCTCATCTGCCCAAGTGGACAGACTTGCAGTCTCCACCTGTCTGTGTTTAAGTTGTTGTGAGTATGACTGGGGGCTGGGACCTAGAAGAGATGTTATTAAAGAGGTCAGCTTATGTAACATATACACCTGGGGAATATATGTTAGTAAAATCTTCTGTTCAAGGCCAGTTATTCCTTGGGCATTAGCCAGCACTGGACACACTCTTCCTTCATTTCTAAGTGTGTAGAATGATTCCTCATTGGTAAGCTATGCTATTTCTATTAAAGTGGCTCTTGAGCCCCTGAGTCTGTTGCCAGAATCAGTGTCAGTCCTCCAGAGTTGGTGCCTGGGGATCAGAAGGGGTCCTCACCATGCGTCAGCCATCCTACATGCCTAGGAGAATACTTCATGGGAAAGGCCCCCTTTGACTGGCTCTGGTGATGGCGGCCGGGGAGAGCAGTGGGAAGTGTGACCTGGCTGCTCTGAGTCCTGGCTTCCTTCCTTCCGCATCATTGCTTTCCACTTAATAGCTGACACTGATTTTTCACTTAACTTGCATTTACTAAACAAAGGGGGAAAGCAGCACATGTATGGTACTATTACTATGAACCCGTGAGCCTGAGTCTCCGTATGCCCTTAATGTTCATGTCTTCCCCTGCTAGCAATATGACCTTTTGTCTTTTAGGCTGATTTTATTTTTTTTATACAGTGTTAGAAATGCCCACTTTCTGTAGGAAGCTAAACAGTCAGGGATCAGATCCCTGTAATGACCCTTTAGATGAGTCTCCTTTCTAGTGCCAGCCTCAGTCATCTGCGCAGTGGGGAGTTAACTTGGCCTTCGTCCTGTATATGATTTTGTTGTTTCTATTATGGTTTACAACATAAATGATGGCATGTTTTCTCTTTCTGTTTTTCCTGGAGTTTTTTTCTCAGTGGTTCTGTTTTTTGATTTTTTTTAATTTAAAACTTTTTTGCTTAGTATTTTTTTTTCCCCATGGCAGGGCTTCTCTGTGTAGCCCTGGCTGTCCTGAAACTTACTACTTAGACCAGGCTGGCTTTGAACTCAGAGGCTTGCCTGTGCCTCCTGAGTGCTAAGGTTAAAAGCATGCACCACCACTGCTGGGCTTCCGAGAATAATTTTAAGGTATAAAATCTTTTGAAATTATTTTAATAACTGGAAACAGTAATGCTCTTGTCTTGAAAGTATCACACTGCAGATAGGTGATTCCAGCACATGAAGCTGGCCATATGCCTTTGCCGTGTTAAAGAAGCTTCTGTTGCCTGCAGAAGGGCTGAGTCTCCAAGCTGGGATGTGTAACGTGTCCTATCCCTTCGTAGCCTCTCCTGGTCTTTGTCACCAGCTCACCCTGCGATATTGCTTCTGGATGTACTCCCCTCAGACTCATGACTCTTAAAAAGGTCACTATCCGTGGCCTTCTGATGGTGGCCTAGCATGAGCTTCTGCTAGAGCCAGGCTCCCACAGCTCACCATCTCCGTCTGTGCTCGGAGGGCTGCCAAGGCCTGAGAAGGGCCAGTGGGAGGATACTTGGGCATAGCTGCTTGGATTATACTCAGATAAGGGCCTCTTCTGCTGTGAGTGCCTCAGTGAGCCCCTTACCCTGCTGTGGTTCTTTATTTAGGCCTGGGCTGGCCCAAGGCCTTCAGGTGTGTCCTGGCTGGCTTCCTTGAAGGAGGGAGCTGTGGAGAGCCACTTGCACAGCATAAGCCTTGGGGCAGAGGAAGGAAGGCCACTGTCTCAGTGGTCTGAGATAACAATCTTGAGGCCTTTATGCCTCACTACACCCTCTGGGTCTCAGCTTATCTTTGAGCACTTCGGGAAGAAAGAAACCACACAGTATTGGCATTGGTCCAAGAAAGCCAAAACACTTCTGGCTAGGCTGCTAGTATGGTCAGGTGGCAGTGATTGAAACAGGCTGTGTGTGCTTTTCTGACGAATCCACTCCCATCCCTGCCTGCTTATTTCCAGGAAATGCTACTGTAGATAAGCTGGAGGACTTCATCAGCAACATCAACAGTGTCCTGGAGTCCCTGTATATTGAGATAAAGAAAGGAGTCACTGAAGACGATGGGAGACCCATTTATGCACTGGTATGTGAGGCAGCGCCCTCTAGTGGCATTTTGAGAAACTGGCACAGAGGGCTCTGCAGTCTTCTGAGAGGGGATGAGAAGGTGATCAACTTTGTCAGGGAGACATAGCCTGATCCTTATGTGGTTGATTTTTAGGTGAATCTTGCTACAACTTCAGTTTCCAAAATGGCCACGGATTTTGCAGAGAACGAGCTGGATCTGTTTAGAAAGGCTGTGAGTACAGCACTCATTGCTAACATACGCTGTGCTTCTAATGGAAGAAATAGAAACTGCAATTGTGGAGGTCACTGTCATGCTCCCCAGCTTCCCGAGTCTTACAGGCCTTAAGCTACCTGCCAAACAGATCACCTGAGAACTTGTCGGAGTGCATAGGTCCCAGTCCCTGCCCCAGAATGCGCCGAACCCAACCTTGCACTTTAATGAGGTGCTCACTGAGTGGCTGACATGCTAGGGCCCTGTTCTTCAAAGCTCTGTAGCAGTTTGCTCAGTCCATCTGCCACACACCTGGCTAAGACTGGTTCTGAGTCCTGGAAGCACATGGCAGTTACTGGAGAGGTGGGAAAGGAGTGCCCCCTCTCCAGTTTCAGCTTGGCTGAGCCCTTCAAGACAGGTAGACTTTCTAGTTTTATGGTTTCATGGTGTTCCTAGGCTGTCAGCAATTGTGTGGAGATAAGGCTAGGACAAGGGCCACACCCCTGTGTGTACATAGGATACCTAGCAGCTGTCCTGCCACAGGCAGAAGTCTCAGGGAATGTGCCTGGTGTGAGTCCATGCAGCTTCTCCTGACCCACACTGGCTCTCCTCTGCCTCTGAGTGAGGAGAGAGAGGTGTTGCCTCATGTGCCCCGTCATTGGTTTTTCTCCTCCTTCAGGGAGACAGAGGCAGGGCAGGAGCACTACTCTGGGATGGTGTAACTGGAGTTAGATTGGACATGTGTACTGATTATTATACATTCTCTTCCTGAAGTGCTGTGTGTACCATTTTGCCTGTGTTGGGGCCATTTTAGCCCATCCCTGCCAGGGACTTAGAGGCTTAGGTGCCATGTTTGTTATTCAAATAGATGAATAAGGCACCTCTTTCTCTTGCAGTTGGAACTGATTGTTGACTCAGAAACTGGCTTTGCTTCTTCTACAAACATTTTGAACCTAGTTGATCAACTCAAAGGCAAAAAGATGAGGAAGAAGGAAGCGGAGCAGGTGCTGCAGAAGTTTGTGCAGAGCAAGTGGCTGATTGAGGTACCCTGGTGGCCTTCACTTGGAAGTACACAATCTGTGTTCTATCAGTTGAGCCAGGCCAATCTGTGGGCCCTTCTCTACTGCAAGCTTTCAGTGACCTATGAGAGGAGAGCCTGTGTTCCCTGACACTCATGCGGTTTGTCCTGGGTGCTACAGCCACACGTGGAAGAGGCTGGAATCTATGGAAGGTCCCTCTGAGCTGTGGTGCAGACAGGCATCTGTGGTGGTGTGAATGAAAACCGGCCCCACAGGCTCATATGTTTGAATACTGGGCTCCTAGTTGGTGGAACTGTTTGGGAAGGGGTAGGAGGCGTGGTCTTGTTAGAGAAGATGTGTCACTGGGGTGTGGGCTTTGAGGTTTCAAAATACTCCCATCATCCCCCGTGTGCTTTCTGCCTCCTGCTTACGGATTGAGATGTAAGCTGTCAGAGATAACTCCAGGGCCATGCCTGTCTATCTGCTGCCATGCTACCTGCCATGATGGTCATGGTCTCTAGCTCTCA
Source organism: Arvicanthis niloticus (assembly GCF_011762505.2). Lineage (NCBI taxonomy): Eukaryota > Metazoa > Chordata > Mammalia > Rodentia > Muridae > Arvicanthis > Arvicanthis niloticus. The sequence continues at coordinate 92,616,069 of NC_047658.1, read as the reverse complement.
GAACTGTGAGCTCCAAATTAAATGCTTTTTCTAATAGTTACCTCAGGCACAGCTATGAAAAAGTAACGGAGATAAAGTTTGTGGGATAGACATGGTCCTGATGCTTTCCTGGGTCTGACCTCTGATACAGTCTGGTACAGGTTACTGCTCTCTCATTCCTGTGCCTGGGGATAGGAATCCTGGTGTGGGAGGGGCCAGTGTGAGAGTGTGAAGTGCCCTGGTGGACCACCTGCCATGGGAGGCTTCTAGCATGCCTGTTGTGACAGCACTGTCAGTACTGTGCTGCTGAGGGCCAGTGCTCTTGGCCCTTCCACTTGGGATACTGACCCTAGAGGTGCAAAGAATCCATGTAGACGCAGGGGGGTCTGGGAGGAGCAGGCTGTGTGGTGAGGCCTGGCCGGAGCAAGGCAAATGTTTATACTGTTTCCAGAAGCCCAGCCCTGAGCTCAGGTTGGCCCCATTGATCACACTCTGCCCCACAAGAGTCCCAGCTTACTGCTAGGTACATTGTCTCCTGCTTCTTCCTTGGTTAGTCAGTCCATGGCCTGAGAATGCTGTTCGTGGCCTCATTTGCCACCCTTCACTTCCTCTCTGGGAACCTTGATAAAATTCTAATCCGAGCCTCCGATACAGGAAGAGAGAGAGAGAGTGGCCTTAGGAAGTGAGGACCAGCCTGGGGCTATTCTGTTTGTCCTGTGAAGGTGTGTGCTGACCACAGCTTGCTTGGTTTGCTTATTGACACTCTGTGAACTTGCAGCCCAGGTAACAAGCCTGGTTAGGTGCCTGCAGCACACACATCAGTGAGTCTCAGTTTTTTGTCCTCTCTCGGGTGGGTTTGTCAGTGTAGAATGTTCTTGATGTACTCTCTTTGAGGGAGACTTTTTGAGAGCAGGGATTCTGACTTGATTGTCCTGTTACAGAATGTAAATGCTTGCTGAGTGGGGGACTGAGCCAGCAGATGAAGTCACTGCGAGTTCCCTTTACCCAGCTCTTTGTTGCTAGCAGGCTGGCGACAGAGAGGAGGGGTCCCACCTCCAGCTTCTGAGGCCTACCATGGTGTCCATGGCATCCAGACCCCTTCCTTCTGGTTCCTTTCAGAATGAAGTTGCTGGCTGTGCCTTCTGCAGGACAGCTCTGAGCTGTTACAAGGGTTTAATGGGAGTCCTGAAGAGATCTGTGAGCTGCTGTGGAGGGGAGCATGGAGGCCCTCCACCTTGGCACCCGTTAGTCCCTCAATCTCCTCAGTCCTGCTACTGGGCATCCCTTGAGTTCTTGTTCACCATGTATCTGGTAAAAGAAGGCATAGGCTCAGGCAGTAGGGGATGTGGTTGGGAGAGCACCTCCAGGCTCCTCCACTATCTGAGCAGGGCTGCTGTGAGTTCTTTGGGGACCATCTGAAGGATTGTTGACTGGGTTGTTGGCTAGTCCCTGCCAAGCCATCCTAGGCATCCCGGCATCCCGTTCCTTGAGCAGAGGGACTGGATTTTAGAGTCATCTTTGGTCTTGGAAATGAAGTCTCCCTTTGCTAAGGCTTCCCACAAGGTTTTATTGCTCAAGGGCATTTTTCCTGCCTGGAAGCTCTGGCTTGGCCTCCAGGTACTATGCAGCTGGATGGTCCATTAGGAGGCTCTGCACTACAGGGTTAAGTCAGGCATCAGAGCCTGGCCCACATCTCCCCATAGTCCAGGTTGACTCCCTCTGGTGGGATGCAGCCTCAAGAGCATGGGAAGGAGGTTCAGGGAGCTGGCTGAGTAGTGGGCCACCAGTGTGGATCTGGGATCTTTGACAGGTAATACCCAAAGGACTGAGAATAGCTTGAAAGTTAGCCGTGCTCCTACCACACCCAAGGAGGCTCCACGTCCCTGTCTGCCTAGCAGTAACCACTGCTCAGGACACTAGTGCTCTGTCTGAAGGCCTTACTTCTGAACTCCTTTCCCACTGCCCACCCCTGCTCCCGGAACTAATTTCACTTGCTGCTTTGGTCACCAGGTCCCCTCATAAGGGCCCTGCTCCCACCCACCACTTCTGCCTTAGAAAGGGAGCACAGCTTCCACAAGCACCCTTCCCTACTGTGTGATGGGTGCAGAGGGAATTCAGGTGTGGACGACACCAATATCAGGGGGACTGCCCTGTCGGGCTATCTCCTTAGCCTCCCTCTACTACAGGACCACCTTTGTGTGTAGCTGTCCTGTCAGCTTCCATCTGTCCACTTCATGTGCCCAAGACCACTGAGACTCCATGCTGGCTCTTCCAGCTTCATTTGTAAAGTGGCAGGCAGGGCTGGCAGTGATGGAGCAACACCGGTGGGAAAGGGTCAGTCGGGGAAGCGGGCACCCAGCTGGGGTTGTCTTGGGTTACCCATTGGGAGACTTCGCTCCTCTCTGGCCTCAGTCTTCCCTTGCTGAAGATAGTGACTGTAACTAGCTTGTGGGGTGGCTGTGAAGATGGGGTCATTGCATCTTGAAGGCAAGGGAGGCTCTGAGATCTGGAGGGTAAGAAGACTTGCACCTCCACTGTTTGACATTTAGTTTCCCTTTCTTGGGGTTTGGCTAAGGGGACTTTGCTGACATTGGTTGGCTGGGATTGGTGACAGCATGTAGTGACTAGAGCATCTAGACCTAGTCCTCCTGCACTCTGGGCTGTGGGATCGGGAGAGTCAGCACTGAGCTAGCATGAGTGTGTTATATCCCTGCAGAAGGAGGGCGAGTTCACCTTGCATGGCCGGGCTATCTTGGAGATGGAGCAGTTCATCCGAGAGAGCTACCCAGATGCTGTGAAGATATGCAACATCTGCCACGGCCTCCTCATCCAGGTACTGCAGGCAGCGGGGGGGAAGGGGGGGGTCTTGATGCTCAACCCACCAGGTCTCCACTGTTATAGCCCTCAGGATATGGCACCTTCAGGACAGGCCATGATATGCTCCCCTACTGATGCACCTCTAGTTTTCTCCCTGGCCATTCAGCTCTATCCCAAGGGTGCTGTTGGGTGCTGGCTGATATCTTTTCCATACAAAGGGTCTCTTAAGTCTTGGTAGCTCTGTGACATGTGTTTCTCTGTACCCACCATTCTGCTTTTCAGCTATAGCTTTGCAGGCTTTCCTATGATTCAATCAGGCTGGATGCCTGAATTTGCTTCTTTTTTGATTATCTTGGGCAACCAGACTCCATACTGATTTTCTATGTGTGTATCCATAGGGGCCCATGATATTTTTATGTTCAGATTCTTGGAGGTGGGGTCTCTGGCTTACAACATGCTTTTCTTGATCTTAAAGTGGGTGATACATGTTGCCATGGCAAAGCTGTGTGCCTCTATCTCCCTCCAGGGACTCTGGTCAAGGGAGCCTGTGCTTGGGGGCTTGGTAGGGAGGGAGGTTTTCAGCATCTCCCATCCATGTCCACTTGTTCTAAATTCTGTAGTGAAGGCCCTACTGAAGGGCTTGGGCTGGTTGCCAGCATTAAGCTGGGGCCTGCTAGCCATTTTCTTGTATCTCTCTGAAGGCTGTGAAGTTGACGTGAACTGGCCCATGGTCATCAGGCTTTCTTGTTTCAGGGTCAAAGCTGTGAGACGTGTGGGATTAGGATGCATTTGCCTTGCGTGGCCAAGTACTTCCAGTCCACCCCTGAACCACGCTGTCCCCACTGTAATGACTACTGGCCCCACGACATACCAGGTATGTGGTCTCCAGCGTGCTCTTGGGATGGGTGGCCTTGTGATGTGTGTCTGTGGGACCTCTGTTCTAAGTCTGGGCCCCAAGAGCGCCCTTGGAGGGAGGGCTGAGGAGGACCCTGAGCATGAAGGTCATCGTTGGTGACCTGCTGAAGCACAGGTAAACACTGCCTGCCTGCTCTGTTCTACAGGGCTCTAGAATCCAATAGAAACCCCAAGGCTTGTGAGAGCCAAACAAGGCTGTCCTTAGAGCCATCTAGGGGCAGGGATGGGAGAGCCACTCCCTAGCTCGCTCAGTGAGCTGAGCTGCCCGGTCACGTGCTGTGGGGGAGGGTGAGCAGTGCTGCGTCCTTTCATGGGAAACAGCTGTGGACATAGCTAGTGGTGTGTGATCAGTGACTCGCCATGCTGCTTACCGTGTCTCTGTGCTCTTCTATACACAGAAGTCTACGACCCTGAGAAGGAGAGGGAGGCTGGCATCTCCAAGGCGAGCAGAAAGTCCTTGCGGAACCGGCAGCACTAGCTGTGTCCTGAATTGTCTGGCTCTTGGTGGGCTGACCCTCACAGCCCCCATGCCTCCTTTGTTAATACTTGCTCTTAA